>NC_091983.1:218973917-219043917 GCF_044704955.1 Pristiophorus japonicus | reverse complement strand
ATCTACTCTCTCTATCTACTCTCTCTCTCTACTCTCTCTCTCTACTCTCTCTCTCTACTCTCTCTCTCTACTCTCTCTCTCTACTCTCTCTCTCTACTCTCTCTCTCTACTCTCTCTCTCTACTCTCTCTCTCTACTCTCTCTCTCTACTCTCTCTCTCTACTCTCTCTCTCTACTCTCTCTCTCTACTCTCTCTCTCTACTCTCTCTCTCTACTCTCTCTCTCTACTCTCTCTCTCTACTCTCTCTCTCTACTCTCTCTCTCTACTCTCTCTCTCTACTCTCTCTCTCTACTCTCTCTCTCTACTCTCTCTCTCTACTCTCTCTCTCTACTCTCTCTCTCTACTCTCTCTCTCTACTCTCTCTCTCTACTCTCTCTCTCTACTCTCTCTCTCTACTCTCTCTCTCTACTCTCTCTCTCTACTCTCTCTCTCTACTCTCTCTCTCTACTCTCTCTCTCTACTCTCTCTCTCTACTCTCTCTCTCTACTCTCTCTCTCTACTCTCTCTCTCTACTCTCTCTCTCTACTCTCTCTCTCTACTCTCTCTCTCTACTCTCTCTCTCTACTCTCTCTCTCTACTCTCTCTCTCTACTCTCTCTCTCTACTCTCTCTACTCTACTCTCTCTACTCTACTCTCTCTACTCTACTCTCTATCTCTACTCTCTCTACTCTACTCTCTATCTCTACTCTCTCTCTCTACTCTCTACTCTCTCTATCTCTCTATCTCTCTATCTCTCTATCTCTCTATCTCTCTATCTCTCTATCTCTCTATCTCTCTATCTCTCTATCTCTCTATCTCTCTATCTCTCTATCTCTCTATCTCTCTATCTCTCTATCTCTCTATCTCTCTATCTCTCTATCTCTCTATCTCTCTATCTCTCTATCTCTCTATCTCTCTATCTCTCTATCTCTCTATCTCTCTATCTCTCTATCTCTCTATCTCTCTATCTCTCTATCACTCTCTCTCTATCACTCTCTCTCTCTCTCTACTCACTCTCTCTCTCTCTCTACTCTATCTCTCTCTCTCTCTACTCTATCTCTCTCTCTCTCTACTCTATCTCTCTCTCTCTCTACTCTATCTCTCTCTCTACTCTATCTATCTCTCTACTCTATCTATCTCTCTACTCTATCTATCTCTCTACTCTATCAAAACCTTTCATAATTTTAAAGATATCTATTGGGTCACCCCTCAGCCTTTTTTCAGCGAAAAGAGACCCAGCCTGCTTATTCTTTCCTGATAGGTAAACCCTTGCATTTCTGGTATCATCCTTCTCTGCACCCTCTCCAGTGCTTCTATATCTTTTCTATAATATGGCGACCAGAGTTATACACAGTATTCCAAATGTGGTCTAACCAAGGTTCGATACAAGTTTAGCATAACTTCCCTACTTTTCAATTCTATCCCTCTAGAAATAAACCCTAGTGCTTGGTTTGCTTTTTTATGGCCTTGTTAACCTGTTGCTACTTTTAGCAGTTTGTGTATTTGTACTTTGAGATTCCTTTGCTCCTCTTATCCCTCCCAGACTCTCACCCTCCAAGTAATATGTGACCTCCCTATTCTTCCTACCAAAATGTATACATTTATCTGTGTTGAAATTCACAGAGGCACAGAGTACAAATGCCAGGAAGTGATGCTAAACCTATATAAAACACTAGTTTGGCCCTATGCTAAAATATTGTGTCCAATTTTGGGCACCACACTTTTGTGCAGGCTTTGGAGAGGGTACAGAAGAGAATTACTAGAATGGTACCAGGGATAAGCGATTACAGTTATGGGGATAGACTGGAGAGGCTGGGGTTGTTCTCTTTCAAGCAGAGAAGGCTAAGTGGAGATTTGATAGAGGTATTTAAAATTATGAAGGGTTTAGATATAGAAAGAGAAACTGTTTCCAATGGTTGACAGCTCGATAATGAGAGGGCACAGATTTAAGGTGATTGGCAAAAGAACCAGAGGTGACATGAGGAAAAACTTTTTTATGCAACAAGTGGTTAGGATTTGGAATGTACTGCCTGAAAGGGTGGTGGATACAGATTCAATGGTAGCCTTCAAAAGAGAATTGGATAAAATATTGAAGGAGAAAAAAAATTGCAGGGATAGAGTGGGGGTTGGACGAACTGGATTGCTTTCGAAAGGGCTGGCGCAGACTCAATGGGCCGATTGGCCTCCTGTGCTGTACTATTCTGTGATTCTATGATCGGGGTTCATGGACACGGTGAGTTCAATCTGTCGGGGACATCACAAAGGCGTGTCACTGAGCCGAGGTCAGCAGTTTCTCCACAGTGCGGGAAGACAATCAACGGTCCTGGTACTCCAGACTATTTCCAGCCACTGATCATGGAAGAGCACAAGAGGACAGGGAAATTGGGGAATTTGGAGAATTCATTTTTTTTTTGCAGCTAGAAACTAGAATAGTCTTCTGTCCCAACATTGTTTGGATGAATGTGTGAGTGTAATATTCACTGTTATCGATGAATTAATACTTTTACATTTTGTGTTCTAAATCTAACCCCAGGAACCCCCTCTGCCCTGGATAACAGTGTGACGATGGACGGGAGTCAGCTACAGGAGGAAGGCCTGTTGCCTTTGTGGATTGTCACGATGCTGGATCGTTTCGTTCTGCTGATCAAGGACAATGTGTGGCCTGTCGTTCAGTCACTCTCGGAGTCTGTAAGTACTTTTGTTCTTTTTCTCCAATCCAGCTTATTCCCTCCCCCTCTTGAGGTACGGTGGTTCCATGGGCGCCGGCCACCTTTCAATACTTTGACCAAGTCTGCAATTCTTAAATGTGTCAACGTTGGACAGTGTGTGTTGATGGGCCATACGTGTGCTGGCAGCCATGCAGCAGGTCCCTCTGATTCCTTTCCCCTCCTTGCATGTGGGGAGATGCCCATTCTCTACTCTGCATCTTCCCACGATGTGTGACATTGTGACCAGGATCTCTGTGTGGACAATTGTGCTGTTACATAAGAATATAAGAAATAGGAGCAGGAGTAGGCCATTTGGCCCCTCAAGCCTGCTCCGCCCTCAGCTCCACTTCCCTGCCTGCTCCCCATAACCCTTTATTCCCTTATCGCTCACAAATCTGTCCATCTCCGCCTTAAATACATTCAATGACCCAGCCTCCACAGCTCTCTGGGGCAGAGAATTCCACAGATTTACAATCCTCTGAGAGAAGATATTCCTCCTCATCTCGGTTTTAAATGGGTGGCTCCTTATTCTGAGACTATGTCCCCTAGTTTTAGTTTCACCCATGAGTGGAAATATCCTCTCTGCATCCACTTTGTCAACCCCCCTCATTATCTTATATGTTTCATAGAAATATAGAAAATAGATGCAGGAGTAGGCCATTTGGCCCTTCGAGCCTGCACCACCATTCAATAAGATCATGGCTGATCATTCACCTCAGTACCCCTTTCCTGCTTTCTCACCATACCCCTTGATCCCTTTAGCCATAAGAGCCATATCTAACTCCTTCTTGAATATATCCAATGAACTGGCATCAACAACTCTCTGCGGTAGGGAATTCCACAGGTTAACAACTGAGTGAAGAAGTTTCTCCTCATTTCAGTCCGAAATGGCTTACCCCTTATCCTTGGACTGTGTCCCCTGGTTCTAGACTTCCCCAACATCGGGAACATTCTTCCTGCATCTAACCTGTCCAATCCCGTCAGAATTTTATATGTTTCTATGAGATCCCCTCCCATAAAGGCCCAGCGGGAGATCGAGAGCCAGTGGCAGTTGGTGAGAGGGGAACGACCTACAAAAGCCCAGCGGGAGATCGAGAGCCAGCGGCAGTTGGTGAGACGCGGGAGCAGCCTATAAAAGCCCAGCGGGAGATCGAGAGCCAGCGGCAGTTGGTGAGAGGGGAGCAGCCTATAAAAAGCCCAGCGGGAGATCGAGAGCCAGCGGCAGTTGGTGAGAGGGGAGCAGCCTATAAAAGCCCAGCGGGAGATCGAGAGCCAGCGGCAGTTGGTGAGAGGGGAGCAGCCTATAAAAGCCCAGCGGGAGACCGAGAGCCAGCGGCAGTTGGTGAGACGCGGGAGCAGCCTATCAAAAGGCAGCTACAGCGGGAGAGAAAGCAAAATAGAAGTAGAAAGTAATCAAAAAGTGACGTCACAGCCAATGGGGTAAGTGATTAGCTGGTATTTGGTGAGTAGCTTTTCTTTTATTTTTTATATCAGTAAGTGAACTGTAACATTGTTATTACCAATTTAAGGGTATCTAAGGTTAAGACATGGCAGGAGAGCTCGGCCATGTGATATGCTCCTCCTGTACCATGTGGGAACTCGGGGACACTTCCGGTGTCCCTGGGCGCTACGTGTGTGGGAAGTGTATCCGCCTCGAGCTCTTGACGGTCCGCGTTGCGGAATTGGAGCTGAGGGTGGATTCACTCTGGAGCATCCACGATGCTGAGAATGACGTGAGTATCACGTGTAGTGAGTTGGTCTTACCGCAGGAGAAGGGTCCACAGCCAGATAGGGAATGGAAGACCAGCAGGAAGAGCAGTGCAAGAAAGATAGTGCAGGGGTCCCCTGTGGTCATCCCCCTGCAAAACAGATACACCGCTTTGGGTACTGTTGGGGAGGATGACTCATCAGGGGAGGGCAGCAGCAGCCAAGTTCATGGCACCGTAGGTGGCTCTGCTGCACAGGAGGGCAGGAAAAGAGTGGGAGAGCGATAGTGATACGGGATTCTGCGGACGCACCCGAGACTCCAGGATGGTATGTTGCCTCCCTGGTGCAAGGGTCAAGGATGTCTCGGAGCGGGTGCAGGACATTCTGAAATGGGAGGGAGAACAGCCAGTTGTCGTGGTGCACATTGGTACCAACGACATAGGTAAAAAAAAGGGATGAGGTCCTACGAGACGAATTTAAGGAGCTAGGAGCTAAATTAAAAAGTAGGACCTCAAAAGTAGTAATCTCGGGATTGCTACCAGTGCCACGTGCTAGTCAGAGTAGGAATCGCAGGATAGCGCAGATGAATACATGGCTTGAGCAGTGGTGCAGCAGGAAGGGATTCAAATTCTTGGGGCATTGGAACCGGTTCTGGGGGAGGTGGGACCAGTACAAACCGAACGGTCTGCACCTGGGCAGGACCGGAACCAATGTCCTAGGGGGAGTGTTTGCTAGTGCTGTTGGGGAGGAGTTAAACTAATATTGCAGGGGGATGGGAACCTATGCAGGGAGACAGAGGGAGACAAAAATGAGGCAAAAGCAAAAGACAGAAAGGAGATGAGGAAAAGTGGAGGGCAGAGAAACCCAAGGCAAAGAACAAAGTGCCACTGTACAGCAAAATTCTAAAAGGACAAAGGGTGTTAAAAAAGCAAGCCTGAAGGCTTTGTGTCTTAATGCAAGGAGTATCCGCAATAAGGTGGATGAATTAACTGTGCAAATAGGTGTTAACAAATATGATGTGGTTGGGATTACGGAGACGTGGCTCCAGGATGATCAGGGCTGGGAACTCAACATCCAGGGGTATTCAACATTCAGGAAGGATAGAATAAAAGGAAAAGGAGGTGGGGTAGCATTGCTGGTTAAAGAGGAGATTAATGCAATAGTTAGGAAAGACATTAGCTTGGATGATGTGGAATCTATATGGGTAGAGCTGCAGAACACTAAAGGGCAAAAATTGTTAGTGGGAGTTGTGTACAGACCTCCAAACAGTAGTAGTGATGTTGGGGAGGGCATCAAACAGGAAATTAGGAGTGCATGCAATAAAGGTGCAGCAGTTATAATGGGTGACTTTAATATGCACATAGATTGGGCCAGCCAAACTGGAAGCAATACGATGGAGGAGGATTTCCTGGAGTGCATAAGGGATGGTTTTCTAGACCAATATGTTGAGGAACCAACTAGGGGGGAGGCCATCTTAGACTGGGTGTTGTGTAATGAGAGAGGATTAATTAGCAATCTCATTGTGCGAGGCCCCTTGGGGAAGAGTGACCATAATATGGTGGAATTCTGCATTAGGATGGAGAATGAAAGTTAATTCAGAGACCATGGTCCAGAACTTAAAGAAGGGTAACTTTGAAGGTATGAGGCATGAATTGGCTAAGATAGATTGGCTAATGATACTTAAGGGGTTGACTGTGGATGGGCAATGGCAGACATTTAGAGACCGCATGGATGAATTACAACAATTGTACATTCCTGTCTGGCGTAAAAATAAAAAAGGGAAGGTGGCTCAACCGTGGCTATCTAGGGAAATCAGGGATAGTATTAAAGCCAAGGAAGTGGCATACAAATTGGCCAGAAATAGCAGCGAACCTGGGGACTGGGAGAAATTTAGAACTCAGCAGAGGAGGACAAAGGGTTTGATTAGGGCAGGGAAAATGGAGTACGAGAAGAAGCTTGCAGGGAACATTAAGGCGGATTGCAAAAGTTTCTATAGATATGTAAAGAGAAAAAGGTAGTAAAGACAAACGTAGGTCCCCTGCAGTCAGAATCAGGGGAAGTCATAACGGGGAACAAAGAAATGGCAGACCAATTGAACAAGTACTTTGGTTCAGTATTCACTAAGGAGGACACAAACAACCTTCCGGATATAAAAGTGGTCAGAGGGTCTAGTAAGGAGGAGGAACTGAGGGAAATCTTTATTAGTCGGGAAATTGTGTTGGGGAAATTAATGGGATTGAAGGCCGATAAATCCCCAGGGCCTGATGGACTGCATCCCAGAGTACTTGAGGAGGTGGCCTTGGAAATAGCGGATGCATTGACAGTCATTTTCCAACATTCCATTGACTCTGGATCAGTTCCTATCGAGTGGAGGTTAGCCAATGTAACCCCACTTTTTAAAAAAGGAGGGAGAGAGAAAGCAGGGAATTATAGACCGGTCAGCCTGACCTCAGTAGTGGGTAAAATGATGGAATCAATTATTAAGGATGTCATAGCAGCGCATTTGGAAAATGGTGACATGATGGGTCCAAGTCAGCATGGATTTGTGAAAGGGAGATCATGCTTGACAAATCATCTGGAATTTTTTGAGGATGTTTCCAATAAAGTGGACAAAGGAGTACCAGTTGATGTGGTATATTTGGACTTTCAGAAGGCTTTCGACAAGGTCCCACACAGGAGATTAATGTGCAAAGTTAAAGCACATGGGATTGGGGGTAGTGTGCTGATGTGGATTGAGAACTGGTTGTCAGACAGGAAGCAAAGAGTAGGAGTAAATGGGTACTTTTCGGAATGGCAGGCAGTGACTAGTGGGGTACTGCTGGGGCCCCAGTTGTTTACATTGTACATTAATGATTTAGACGAGGGGATTAAATGTAGTATCTCCAAATTTGCGGATGACACTAAGTTGGGTGGCAGTGTGAGCTGCGAGGAGGATGCTATGAGGCTGCAGAGTGACTTGGATAGGTTAGGTGAGTGGGCAAATGCATGGCAGATGAAGTATAATGTGGATAAATGTGAGGTTATCCACTTTGGTGGTAAAAACAGAGAGACAGACTATTATCTGAATGGTGACAGATTAGGAAAAGGGAAGGTGCAACGAGACCTGGGTGTCATGGTACATCAGTCATTGAAGGTTGGCATGCAGGTACAGCAGGCGGTTAAGAAAGCAAATGGCATGTTGGCCTTCATAGCGAGGGGATTTGAATACAGGGGCAGGGAGGTGTTGCTACAGTTGTACAGGGCCTTGGTGAGGCCACACCTGGAGTATTGTGTACAGTTTTGGTCTCCTAACTTGAGGAAGGACATTCTTGCTATTGAGGGAGTGCAGCGAAGATTCACCAGACTGATTCCCGGGATGGTGGGACTGACCTATCAAGAAAGACTGGATCAACTGGGCTTGTATTCACTGGAGTTCAGAAGAGTGAGAGGGGACCTCATAGAAACGTTTAAAATTCTGACGGGTTTGGACAGGTTGGATGCAGGAAGAATGTTCCCAATGTTGCGGAAGTCCAGAACCAGAGGTCACAGTCTAAGGATAAGGGGTAAGCTATTTAGGACCGAGATGAGGAGAAACATCTTCACCCAGAGAGTGGTGAACCTGTGGAATTCTCTACCACAGAAAGTAGTTGAGGCCAATTCACTAAATATATTCAAAAGGGAGTTAGATGAAGTCCTTACTACTCGGGGGATCAAGGGGTATGGCGAGAAAGTAGGAAGGGGGTACTGAAGTTGCATGTTCAGCCATGAACTCATTGAATGGCGGTGCAGGCTAGAAGGGCTGAATGGCCTACTCCTGCACCTATTTTCTATGTTTCTATGTTTCTATCCTTCTAAACTACGATAAGTTCACCTCTCATTCTTCTGAACGTCAGTTATTTTGTAACCTACCACTTGGTGGCTCCACTGTGCCACTCCATATAAAAGTGAAGGTAAAATAATGGAAGAGCATTGTGGCTTTTTCTATTAAGGTGTGAAACTAGGACTCCCTGGTGGCTCAGTGGAGACGGGCACTATCTGGTGTTGTACAGATTAAGGAAAGTTGCAAATTCTATGCTGTCAGTTAATCGCAGCCAGGATCGCAATGGGGCAACAACATTATTAGCCCATGGGCTCGAGAGTGTTAAAATCAGTCAGAGTTGCCACTGTGGAGTGCTGACCTTTTGCTTTTTAATGGAAGGTTTGCAGATGTCAGATGAGGCCACGGTTGCAGTTGGCTGTGATTCCCTCTGGTCGAATAATCTAATGATGCTTAATCTCATGTGGTCACCTGGGTGAGATATTTGGGGGCGGGGGAGGTTGGTGATGATGCTCATGAAGCCCCAATCCAGCAAGAGTTGATGCTTTCAAGTGAGGAGAGAAAACTGAGGAGGAGTGAAGGGGAAATGAATAATAATTTCAAAAAATGTATATTTCAATCACTAATTAAACAGAAAATGTTGGAAATATTCACCAGGTCAGACAGCATCTGTGGAGAGACGAGAACAGAGTTAACGTTTCAAATGGTCTGTTCCTCTCTCCACAGATAGAAACATAGAAACATAGAAAATAGGTGCAGGAGTAGGCCATTCGGCCCTTCGAGCCTGCACCGCCATTCAATGAGTTCATGGCTGAACATGCAACTTCAGTAGCATTCCTGCTTTCTCGCCATACCCCTTGATCCCCCTAGTAGTAAGGACTACATCTAACTCCTTTTTGAATATATTTAGTGAATTGGCCGCAACAACTTTCTGTGGTAGAGAATTCCACAGGTTCACCACTCTCTGGGTGAAGATGTTTCTCCTCATCTCGGTCCTAAATGGCTTACACCTTATCCTTTGACTGTGACCCCTGGTTCTGGACTTCCCCAACATTGGGAACATTCTTCCTGCATCTAACCTGTCTAAACCTGTCAGAATTTTAAACGTTTCTATGAGGTCCCCTCTCATTCTTCTGAACTCCAGTGAATACAAGCCCAGTTGATCCAGTCTTTCTTGATAGGTCAGTCCCGCCATCCCGGGAATCAGTCTGGTGAACCTTCGCTGCACTCCCTCAATAGCAAGAATGTCCTTCCTCAGGTTAGGAGACCAAAACTGTACACAATACTCCAGGTGTGGCCTCACCAAGGCCCTGTACAACTGTAGTAATACCTCCCTGCAGGGTGTCCTTGTAACGTTTCCTCTGCCCACCTTTGGCTCGCTTGCCGTGTCGGAGCTCCAAGTAGAGCGCTTGTTTAGGGAGTCTCGTGTCGGGCATGCAGATGATGTGGCTCGCCCCATGGAACTGGTCGAGCGTGGTCAATGCTTCGATGCTGGGGATGTTGGCCTGAGCAAGGACACTGACGTTGGTGCATCTATCTTCCGAGTGGATTTGCAAGATCTTGCAGCGCTTTCAGATGTCTGCTGTATATAGTCCATGTCTCTGAACCATATAGGAGGGCGGGTATCACTACTGCCCTGTAGACCATAAGCTTGGTGCCAGATTTGAGGTTCTGGTCTTCAAACACTCTCTTCCTTAGGCGACTGAAGGCTGCGCTAGCACACTGGAGGCGGTGTCATCGATGTCTACCCTTGCTGAAAGTAGGCTCCCAAGGTATGGAAAATGGTCCACGTTGTCCAAGGCCGTGCCGTGGATTTTGATGATCAGGGGCAGTGCTGTGTGTCGGGGTCAGGTTGGTGGAGGACCTTTGTCTTACGAATGTTTAGTGTAAGACCATTGGTTTCGTACGCCTTGGTGAAGGAGTTCGAGCAGCGCGGGTCCGGGATGCGTGGAGCGGCCTATAAAAGGCCCAACGTTCGAGGAGGAGTGGCAGTTCAAGCAGCGCGAGTCTGGGGTGCGTGGAGCGCCTATAAAAGGCGAGCTTGTGCAGCTGCAGTGGGGACAGAAGTCAAAAAAGAAGTAGAAAGAAATCGAAAGGTGACATCACAGCCAAGGGGTTAAGTGATTGGCTGGTGATTGGTAAGTAGTTTTTCTTTTTCTTAATTCAGTAAGTAACCTTTAGCAATGTTGTTGCCAAATTAAGTTAATCTAGGAGTTAAGTCATGGCAGGAGAGCTCGGGCACATGTTATGCTCCTCCTGTACCATGTGGGAAATCAGGAACACCTCCGGTGTCCCTGACGACTACGTGTGCGGGAAGTGTATTCGCCTGCAGCTCCTGACGAACCGCATTGCGGAACTGGAGCTGCGGGTGGATTCATTCTGGAGCATCCACGATGCTGAGAATGATGTGAATAGCACATTTAGTGAGTTGGTCTTACCGCAGGTAAAGGATCCACAGCCAGATAGTGAATGGAAGACCAACAGGAAGAGCAGTGCAAGGAAGGTAGTGCAGGGGTCCCCTTGCAAAACAGATACACCGCTTTGGGTACTGTTGAGGGGGATGACTCATCAGTGGGGGGGCAGCAGCAGCAGCCAAGTTCATGCCACCGTGGCTGGCTCTGCTGCACAGGAGGGCAGAAAAAAGAGTGGGAGAGCAATAGTGATAGGTGATTCAATTGTAAGGGGAATAGATAGACGTTTCTGCGGCTGCAACCGAGACTCCAGGATGGTATGTTGCCTCCCTGGTGCAAGGGTCAAGGATGTCTCGGAGCGGGTGCAGGACATTCTGAAAAGGGAGGGTGAACAGCCAGTTGTCGTGGTGCATATAGGTGCCAACGATATAGGTTTAAAAAAAAACGGGATAAGGTCCTACGAGACGAATTTAGGGAGCTAGGAGTTAAATTAAAAAGTAGGACCTCAATAGTAGTAATCTCAGGATTGCTACCAGTGCCACGTGCTAGTCAGTAGAAATTGCAGAATAGCTCAGATGAATACGTGGCTTCAGCAGTGGTGCAGTAGGAAGGGATTCAAATTCCTGGGACATTGGAACCGGTTCTGGGGGAGGTGGGACCAGTACAAACCAGACAATCTGCACCTGGGCAGGACCGGAAGCAATGTCCTAGGGGGAGTGTTTGCTAGTGCTGTTGGGGAGGAGTTAAACTAATATGGCAGGGGGATGGGAACCTATACAGGGAGACAGAGAAAAATAAAATGGAGACAGAAACAAAAGATAGAAAGGAGAATAGTAAAAGTGGAGGGCAGAGAAACCCAAGGCAAAAAACAAAAAGGGCCACTTTACAGCATAATTCTAAAGGGGCAAAGTGTGTTAAAAAGACAAGCCTGAAGGCCCTGTGCCTCAATGCGAGGAGTATTCGGAATCAGGTGGACGAACTAACTGTGCAGATAGCAGTTACTGGGTATGATGTGATTGGTATCACGGAGACGTGGCTCCAGGGTGACCAAGGCTGGGAACTCAACATCCAGGGGTATTCAGCATTTAGGAAGGATAGACAGAAAGGAAAAGGAGGCGGGGTGGCGTTGCTGGTTAAAGAGGAAATTAATGCAATTGTAAGGAAGGACATTAGCTTGGGTGATGTGGAATAGGTATGGGTGGAGCTACGGAATACCAAAGGGCAGAAAACACTAGTAGGAGTTGTGTACAGGCCACCAAATAGTAGTAGTGAGGTTGGGGACAGCATCAAACAAGAAATAAGGGATGTGTGCAATAAAGGTACAGCAGTAATCATGGGCGACTTTAATCTACATATTGATTGGGCTAACCTAACTGGTAGCAATGCGGTGGAAGAGGATTTCCTGGAGTGTATTAGGGATGGTTTTCTAGATCAATATGTCGAGGAACCAACCAGAAAGCTGGCCATCCTAGACTCTGTGATGTGTAATGAGAAGGGACTAATTAGCAATCTTGTTGTGCGAGGCCCCTTGGGGATGAGTGACCATAATATGGTAGAGTTCTTTGTTAAGATGGAGAGTGACAAAGTTAATTCAGAAACTAGGATCCTGAACTTAAGGAAAGGTAATTTTGAGGCACGAATTGGCTAGATTAGACTGGCAAATGATACTTAAAGGGTTGATAGTGGATAGGCAATGGCAAACCTTTAAAGATCACATGGATGAACTTCAGCAATTGTATATCCCTGTCTGGAGTAAAAATAAAACTGGGAAGGTGGCTCAACTGTGGCTAACAAGGGAAATTAAGGATAGTGTTAAATCCAAGGAAGTGGCATACAAATTAGCCAGAAGAAGTAGCAAGCCGGAGGACTGGGAGAAATTTAGAATACAGCAGAGGAGGACAAAGGGTTTAATTAAGAAGGGGAAAATAGAGTACGAGAGGAAGCTTGCCGGAAACATAAAAAATGACTGTAAAAGCTTCTATAGATATGTGAAGACAAGTGTTGGTCCCTTGCAGTCGGATTCGGGTGAATTTATAATGGGGAACAAAGAAATGGCAGACCAATTGAACAAGTACTTTGGTTCTGTCTTCACAAAGGAAGACACAAATAACCTTCCCGATGTACTCGGGGTCCGAAGGTGTAGTGAGAAGGAGGAACTGAAGGATATCCTTATTAGGCGGGAAATTATGTGAGGGAAATTGACGGGATTGAAGGCCGATAAATCCCCAGGGCGTGATAGTCTACATCCCAGAGTACTTAAGGAAGTGGCCCTAGAAATAGTGGCTGCATTGGTAATTTTCCAACAGTCTATCGACTCTGGATCAGTTCCTATGGACTGGAGGGTTGCTAATGTAACACCACTTTTTTAAAAAAGGAGGTAGAGAAAAAACGGGTAATTATAGACCAGTTAGCCTGACATCAGTAGTGGGGAAAATGTTGGAATCAATCATTAAGGATGAAATAGCAGTACATTTGGAAAGCAGTGATAGGATTGGTCGAAGTCAGCATGGATTTATGAAGGGGAAATCATGCTTGACAAATCTTCTGGAATTTTTTGAGGATGTAACGAGTAGAGTGGACAGGGGAGAACCAATGGATGTGGTGTATTTGGACTTTCAAAAGGCTTTTGACAAGGTCCCACACAGAGATTGGTGTGCAAAATCAAAGCACATGGTATTGGGGGTAATGTACTGACGTGGATAGAGAACTGGTTGGCAGACAGGAAGCAGAGAGTCGGGATTAACAGGTCCTTTTCAGAATGGAGGCAGTGACTAATGGAGTGCCGCAGGGCTCAGTGCTGGGACCCCAGCTCTTTACAATATATATTAATGATTTGGATGATGGAATTGAGTGTAATATCTCCAAGTTTGCAGATGACACTAAACTGGGTGGCGGTGTGAGCTGTGAGGAGGACGCTAAGAGGCTGCAGGATGATTTGGACAAGTTAGGCGAGTGGGCAAATACATGGCAGATGCAGTATAATGTGGATAAATGTGAGGTTATCCACTTTGGGGGCAAAAACACAAAGGCAGAATATTATCTGAATGGCGGAAGATTAGGAAAAGGGGAGGTGCAGCGAGACCTGGGTGTCATGATTCATCAGTCATTAAAGGTTGGCTTGCAGGTACAGCAGGCGGTGAAGAAGGCAAATGGTATGTTGGCCTTCATAGCAAGGGGATTTGAGTATAGGAGCAGGAATGTCTTACTGCAGTTGTACAGGACATTGATGAGGCCCCACCTGGAATATTGTGTTCAGTTTTGGTCTCTTAATCTGAGGAAGGACGTTCTTGCTATTGAGGGAGTGCAGCGGAGGTTCACCAGACTGATTCCTGGGATGGCAGGACTGACATATGAGGAGAGACTGGATCGACTGGGCCTGTATTCACTGGAGTTTAGAAGGATGAGAGAGGATCTCATAGAAACATATAAAATTTAGATGCGGGAAGAATGTTGCCGATGTTTGGGAAGTCCAGAACCAAGGGACATAGTCTTAGGATAAGGGGTAAGCCATTTAGGACTGAGATGAGGAGGAACTTCTTCACTCAGAGTTGTTAACCTATGGAATTCCCTACCGCAGAGAGTTGTTGATGCCGGTTCATTGGATATATTCAAGACGGAGTTAGATATGGCCCTTACGGCTAAAGGGACCAAGGCGTATGGAGAAAAAGCAGGAATGGGGTACTGAAGGAATGATAGCCATGATCTTATTGAATGATGGTGCAGGCTCGAAGGGCCGGATGGCCTACTCCAGCACCTATTTTCTATGTTTCTATGATGGCTTGGAGTTCGGCTTCTGAGTGCGCGCAGATGCAAGCGTCGTCTGCGTACTGTAATTCGATGACAGAGGATGGGATGACCTTGGATCTAGCCAAGGTTGAACGGGTTTCCATTGGCTCTATAGTTTAGTTCCACTCCGGCAGGGAGCTTCCTGGCCAAGAACAGAGAGGCACTCATTAAGGACACCGAGGCAGTCAGTGCCTGCTGGAAGGAGTACTTTGAAGACCTCCTTAACCGAGACTCTGTCTTCGACCCGAGTGTCCTCTACTCCATCCCGCAGCATGCTACCTGCCACCATCTCAGCAAAACCCCAGCCCTGCACGAGGTTGAAAAGGCCATCTGTCAGCTCAAGAATAAGAAGTCAACAGGAGCAAATGGAATCCCTGCCTAGGCACTAAAGAATGGCATAGAGGCTCTATTGGCACGAATGCATGACCTCACCTCTCTTATCTGGAAGGAGGAGAGCATGCCAGGAGATCTGAGATGCCATAATCGTGACCATCTTCAAAAAGGGGTTAAGTCTGACTGCGGTAACTATAGAGGAATCTCCCTGCTGTCGGCCACTGGGAAAGTCATCGCAAGAATCCTCCATCATCTTCTCCCTGTGGCTGAAGAGCTCCTCCCAGAGTTGCAATGTGGATTCCGTCCACTAAGGGATACAACGGACATGATCTTTACTGTGCGACAACTACAAGAGAAATGCAGGGAACAGCATGGTACCTCAGTGACTAGTGGGGTGCCACAGGGACCCTAACTATTTACAATTTTTCTTGACGACTTGAAGGAAGGGACCGAGTGTAACGTAGCCAAGTTTGCTTACGATACAAAGATAGGAGGAAAAGCAATGTGTGAGGAGGACACACAAAATCTGCAAAAGGACATAGACAGGCCAAGTGAGTGGGCAAAAATTTGGCAGATAACGTATAATGTTGGAAAGTGTGAGGTCATGCACTTTGGCAGAAAGAATTCAAAGAGCAGGTTATTATTTAAATGGGGAAAGATTGCAAAGTGCTGCAGTACAGCGGGACCTGGGAGTACTTGTGCACGAAACACAAAAGGTTAGTATGCAGGTACAGCAAGTGATCAGGAAGGTCAATGGAATCTTGGCCTTTATTGCAAAGGAGATGGAGTATAAAAGCAGGGAAGTCTTGCTATACAGGGTATTGGTGAGGTCACACCTGAAATATTGCGTGCAGTTTTGGTTTCCATATTGACGAACGGATTTACTTGCTTTAGAGGCAGTTCAAAGAAGGGTCACTAGGTTGATTCCGGAGATGAGCGGGTTGACTTATGAGGAAAGGTTGAGTAGGTTGGGCCTCTACTCATTCGAATTCAGAAGAATGAGAGGTGATCCATTCAAACATATAAGATTACGAGGGGGCTTGACAAGGTTGATGCAGAGAGGATGTTTCCACTGATGGGGGAGACTAGAACTAGGGGGCCTAATCTTAGAATAAGGGGCTGCCCACTTAAAACTGAGATGAGGAGGAATTTCTTCTGAGGGTTGTAAATTTAGAACATAAGAACATAAGAATTAGCAATAGGAGTAGGCCATCTAGCCCCTCGAGCCTGCTCCGCAATTCAATAAGATCATGGCTGATCTAGCCGTGGACTCAGCTCCACTTACCCGCCTGCTCCCTGTAACCCTTAATTCCCTTATTGGTTAAAAATCTATCAATCTGTGATTTGAATACATTCAATGAGCTAGCCTCAACTGCTTCCTTGGGTAGAGAATTCCACAGATTCACAACCCTCTGGGAGAAGAAATTCCTTCTCAACTCTGTTTTAAATTGGCTCCCCTGTATTTAGAGGCTGTGCCCCCTAGTTCTAGTCTCCCCGACCAGTGGAAACAACCTCTCTGCCTCGATCTTGTCTATCCCTTTCATTATTTTAAATGTTTCTATAAGATCACCCCTCATCCTTCTGAGCTCCAACGAGTAAAGACCCAGTCTGCTCAATCTATCATCATAAGGTGACCCTCATCTCCGGAATCAGCCTAGTGAAACGTCTCTGTACCCACTCCAAAGCTAGTATATCCTTCCTTAAGTAAGGTGACCAAAACTGCACGCAGTACTCCAGGTACGGTCTCACCTAATACCCTATACAGATGCAGCAGGACCTCCCTGCTTTTGTACTCCATCCCTCTTGTGGAATTTGCTGCCTCAAAGAGCTCTGGAAGATGGGCCATTGAATAAATTTAAGACAGATAGTCAGTTTCTTAACCGATAAGGGAATAAGGGGTTATGGGGAGCGGGCAGGGAAGTGGACCTGAGTCCATGATCGTATTAAATGGCGGAGCAGGCTCGAGGGGCCGAATGGCCTACTCCTGCTATTTCTTATGTTCTTATATCCTAAATTTAATCCATATGGCCTTGTTTGATTATCCTTCCAACATATCATCCCTTCTCGCAGCTGTAATTGTTTCTTTAATACTGCGACCACCCCTCCTTTTTTTACCCCCCCTCTCTAGCCCATCTGAAAACCCTGTAACCAGGAATGTTGAGCTATCCTTCTTTCAGCCATGCCTCAGTAATGGCTATATTATCGTACTGCCAAGTGTCTATCTGTGCTCTCAGCTCATCTGCCTTATTCCCTATACTCCTTGCATTGAAGTACATGCCATTTAGTGGTGCCAACTCTCTTGTCTATTTTCCAGCCCTTGTTTCCTCTGTCTTCCAAATTCACTTTGTTTTTCTGCTGCCTAATTCCAGCTTTGCTTCTCTCCCCACTGAATCTACTCTCTAGTTCCCATCCCCCTGTCAGGCTCGTGTAAACCCTCCCCAACAACTCTACCTCTTTCTACCTATGTCATTGGTACCAAGTATTTCCTGCATTTTCTGTGTTTTTTTTAAACATAGAAAATAGGTGCAGGAGTGGGCCATTTGGCCCTTCGAGCTTGCACCACCATTCAATAAGAGCATGGCTGATCATTCACCTCAGCTCCCCATTCTAATTTCCAACATCTGCAGTATTTTTGCTTTTTAAAAAAAATTTGAACTACTTTGGTTGCTTTAAAAAGTTTCGTAAAACACATGACTGGGGGAGACGGTTAACAACAAGAGCGGATGAGTGAAGTGGACACAGCAGCAGCAAGTTGTGTTGTCATCCCAAGCTGCCCTGCCGAGAGGTGGCGCTGTTTTGGTGGAGGGAGCAGCAGATCGTCGTCCGCTGCCTGTGCGCGCGCTCGTCTCCCGCGCGCGTCGCTCGCTGTGTGCGCGCTCGCCTCCCGTGCGGCGTGCGCCTCCCGTGCGGCGTGCGCGCGCCCTTTCTGTTGACGTGTGTTAAGGAAGTTGCTGGAGCGCCGGCTGGGAGCGCGGACGGATTGTCGATCGCCATGAAGCCGAGGCCTGACAGCGGCCCGGGGCCTGCTCCCTGCTGATCCTCCTTTAATCCGTTAATCCGTGTAGCTTCTCACAGCCCCTCCTAACCCCCTTTAAAATATCCGACAAAACTTTAACCCGCTCCGCCATGGGCTTGGAAGAGGACTCGTCGCCCCGCCAGCCGCAGCCCCCGCCGGCCACATACGCACTCGGGCCCGCTGCGCTCGCTTACTCGGCTGTGGTGGGCCGAATCGGCCAGGTGAGTGAGTGTGTGAGATCCGCGGGGAGTGTGACTGCATCAGCCCCCTTCACCCCCTCTCCTTCCCCCTGTGTGTGGCCTAGTCGCCCAAGGCTGGCACCGGCCCCGCTGTCTGGGTCACACTGACAGCTGCACTTTAGTGACTGGCTGACTGAGGGCCATGGTACAGGTGGATCTGCAGCGTGTGCCATCTATACACGGTCCATCATGTTCAAACAGCGCTGTGTGTGTGTGTGTGCGCGAATGTAGCATTGGTAACTTTATAAATCTGTGAAGATAACACTTGCATTGGATGTTAATACAGTCTTGTGTGAGAGAGTGTATGTGTGTGTGAGACTAACATTGGTAACTTTATAATGCTAATATAGCCTTGGGTGTAGGTAGCATTAGTAATGTTATAAATGTAATGTTAATATAGCCGTGTCTCTGAATGTAGCATTGGTAACACTTTTTATAAATTAGTCCGAAGACTACACTTTACCTTGACTCCCAGTGTACAATGCTACTAGTACATAAATGCAAGACACTACATTGACTCCTGGTCAAGAAAGGCCTTAATTTAAACATATTCTTGAATTCAAATCCCACCATGGCCTCGCCATTCCCTATCTCTGTAACCTCCTACAACTCTTCCCAAGAACTCTGCCTTCCTCCAATTCTGGCCGATTGTGCATCCCCCACATCCTCCACCCCACCATTGGTGGCCGTACCTTTAGCTGTCTCGGCCCTAACCTCTGGAATGCCCTCCCTAAATCTCTGCGTCTTTGACCAAACATTTAAAGAGGGTCTTAAAGAGTAGGTTTTAGTCACCTGTCCTAATGTCTCCTTCTTTGGCTCGGTGTCAATTTTTGTATGCATACACTCCTGTGAAGCACCTTGGGATGTTTTACAATGTTAAAGGTGTTCTACAGATGCAAGTGAAAAAGTAATGTCATGTTAATAACCATGTGTGAATATAATTTTATTGCCAATACCTAGTTACCCAGTGAAAATGGAGGTGTTTGAGTGACGATTGTTTGTATAACTGAATCACTTGCTAGGTGACTTCAGAGGGCACTAAAGTGCTTAAATGTCAACTATTTATTGTGGTCATAGAAACATAGGAAATAGGTGCAGGAGTAGGCTATTCGGCCCTTCGAGCCTGCACCACCATTCAATAAGATCATGGCAGATCATTCACCTCAGTACCCCTTTCCCGCATTCTCTCCATACCACTTGATCCCTGTAGCCGTAAGGGCCATATCTAACTCCCTCTTGACTATATCTTAATGAACTGACATCAACAACTCTCTGTGGTAGAGAATTCCACAGGTTAACAACTGAGTGATATCATATGTAGTCCAGACTGGGTAGAGTAAGCAGGTTCTCATCCCAGAAAGAGTGATCCAGATTTATTTTTATGATGTGACAGCTTTTATAACTGTGAATGTAATGTCATGTTAATATTATCATGCCTGTGTGCAGTATATTTGTCAATTTAATATTTTATAATTGTGAATATGGTGTCTTGTATTTATGTACAGGTACTAGTCGATCTCCTGTGGCATTGTACGCAGGGGGTCAAGGGCAAGTGTAGCCTTCAGGTGAAGTAAGGTTAAAGGGCGAGTGATATTTGGACCAGGCCGTACAGGTATAATTTGGTCCCTATTTTCATTTAAAATGACTTCTGTCTTTATTTTTATATTTCCATTATAAATTCCTGTGCCCACATTTATAATGGAAACTGCTGATGTAAAATGGTCGTGCTTTAAGGATACGATAGTGTAATGGTTAGGTTACTGGTCTCGTAATCTACATCCCAACCTGAATAGACCATTTAAAAAAATCCTCTGCAGAAATCTATTGTCGTTTAAATTAAATTCTGCTAACTTGATCTCACACTTTTCAGGAGGTTGAACAGTATTTTTTAAATGCTCCAAGTCACCTGTCGCCAAACCTTGTGGTTAAACAAATAATATAAATTTAAACCACTGTCTTGATTAAATCCCAGCCTCTCGTCGTTCCACTGACCTATTGATTGATGGTCACTTTCTATTATAAATACTGCTGCATTGAGATTTGCCCTTTCAAGTAGAAGTTGAGAAACGGTAGGAGATTTTAATCAAACAGCTTTTCTTATCCTCCAATTGTGTGCCAAGATCAGCTGTGTTATGCTGATTGAGATGGTGCATTAAAGAAAAGTTGTCTTGGTTACCCAAGTGAGTCAGTTGAGTTTTACTGAGTAACGAAGCTGTACAGACCAGAGTGGCCTTTGTCTGTCCTAAGTTAGCTGTTCTCAGCCAGGAGTAGTGGCACTACAGCTGGATTCACTCATCCTAAATTAGGGAGGGGAGTATCGGCCGGAGATGCTCCTTTAGAGCACTTTCTAGAGACCTGCACTAGAAGTATGTGTTTGTGTGCATGAACATTGTGTCATGACCGGATTGGACTTGATAACTTCATATTCATATAACCTGCTGATGCAGTGTTGGAACTGTGCAGCTAAAATTGACCACCGAGCTTTATGCCCTGCTAAGTCCAGCACTTTTGATCAGTCCCTGGGATGGTTGACTTAAGCTCAACTGTATAAATTAGTCTGTGACTAATGTGTAGTCTGTAACTGTAGCTCCAGTTGTTATGTATCTATTTATATCTATGTATAATCATGTAAAACAACTTGTATATCTATAGAGCCTTTAACATAGGAAACGCCCCGAGGCACTGCACAGGAGTGTTATCAAACAAAATTTGACATCGAGCTACATAAGAAATAGGCCCCTTGTGCCTGCTCCGCCATTCAGTAAGATCATAGTTGATCTGATCCTGGCCTCACTTCCCCACCCGCTCCCCGTAACCCTTGACTCCTTGATAAGGAGATATTGGGGCAGATGACCAATAGTTTTTAAGGAATGTCTTAAAGGATGAAAGAGAGGTAGAGTGGCGGAGAGATTTAGGGAGGGAATTCCAGAGCTTAGGACCTTGGCCGCTGAAGGCACAGCCACCAATGGTGATTAAAATCAGGAAGGACGAAGCCATGAAGGGATTTGAAAACCAGGATGGGAATTTTAAAAGCAAGACGTTGCTTAACTGGGAGCCAATGTAGATCAGATGTTCATGGCTGATGCACACATTACACGTGGCTATGTGTATATACAGGAACTATAATGTGTTTATCACATTAATACTCGGCTATATGTAGACAATACATTCACAATTAATTTGTACTGCATATGTTTGTTTATGTATGTATATCTCACCAGTTCATCTAATCTATTCCATAGACATACAATATAATGCAATTGTCTGGGCTATCTCGGGCTAGTTTGGTTTCCCAGTAGACCGGTTTGGTAGCTGGTGTCTCGTGATCAGCCATCGAGGTAGAATGATGTGCAATAGGACAGTACTGTTTTGAATAGGAGTGGTACAATTTATATATGGGTGAGCTGCATAATCTGTACAGATTAGTGTTAATTTAGAAGACACTGGACCCATGACCAGGCTCCTGTATTTTATTCCCTCCACAACATTGTAAATTGTTGGACAGAAATTTGGAATTTGAACACCTAATATTTGGAATTAAGGTGAGCAAATAAACTGAATTGATGGGTCTAAACAGTTAGGGTGGAGTGGGATGGGGCATTGTAGCTGAAGTTTCAGCCTTGAAGCTAATGCAGCAAATGTGACTCTCACCATACAAACAAGAGAGGTGAGGGATGAACCTTCAAATTATAGACTGTAAACCTTCTTTCCACAGTTGGAAAAGTGTTTGAAAGTATTTCAAGTAAATCCCTATTATTGACTGCATATTGTCAGAGCCCACAAAAGTAATTATTTAAACAGCAACTCTTAAAATGATGGGGTGTTAGTTGCTGGAAGTCAAACGGTTTAGATGTGGTCATCAAGAGCGAAGCTCAGATGGTTTCGAAATGTCTTCTGAATCTGGAGATTAGATTATCGGCTTTTAGTTGCCTTCCAGCTATCTCATTTTGGAAAGATCGAAGGAGAGTGTGTGTAAAGCTGAGGTAATGAGAGAGTTGGTGGAACATTGTCTAAGTAGCTGTTATGTTGGTCTTTCTGGAAATCTTCCTGGAAGTCAGATTTCATTTAATTCTCTGAGAAACATTCTGCGGTAAATTGTGAATTGCCTGTGGTGTGGCTTATATCAGCTCACCAGTACACTGTACCGTGTGATGCGGGAAGTTAGTGGCCCTGAATTCGCAGCCCCTACGAGTGCGTAGGACCCCCCCAAGTTCCAGGATTAGACATGCGAAGTGCATGCGCCTAAACCCAGAACTTGCAATTTGTTAAGAATCCTCTTGACAGATCGCATGCATCCAGAAGTAAAGCGATTCCGCGGGCGGAGATTTAGGCTATTTGCCCAACTTCTGCCCAGCGAATGCCCTTGAAATTCTTACAACTGATAAAAGCAGGCATAAGGCCTTTATGCAGGCCTTCTCGTAGGGACCCAGGACCAGAAGTCTCCGAACCTCCCGGACCACCAGGTAGATTTGTAGAAATTTTTCAGGTCGGAATGTGAGGTTATCCACTTTGGTGGTAAAAACAGAGAGACAGACTATTATCTGAATGGTGACAGATTAGGAAAAGGGGAGGTGCAACGAGACCTGGGTGTCATGGTACATCAGTCATTGAAGGTTGGCATGCAGATACAGCAGGCGGTTAAGAAAGCAAATGGCATGTTGGCCTTCATAGCGAGGGGATTTGAGTACAGGGGCAGGGAGGTGTTGCTACAGTTGTACAGGGCCTTGGTGAGGCCACACCTGGAGTATTGTGTACAGTTTTGGTCTCCTAACTTGAGGAAGGACATTCTTGCTATTGAGGGAGTGCAGCGAAGGTTCACCAGGCTGATTCCCGGGATGGCGGGACTGACCTATCAAGAAAGATTGGATCAACTGGGCTTGTATTCACTGGAGTTCAGAAGAATGAGAGGGGACCTCATAGAAACGTTTAAAATTCTGATGGGTTTAGACAGGTTAGATGCAGGAAGAATGTTCCCGATGTTGGGGAAGTCCAGAACCAGGGGTCACAGTCAAAGGATAAGGGGTAAGCCATTTAGGACCGAGATGAGGAGAAACTTCTTCACCCAGAGAGTGGTGAACCTGTGGAATTCTCTACCACAGAAAGTTGTTGAGGCCAATTCACTAAATATATTCAAAAAGGAGTTAGATGAAGTCCTTACTACTAGGGGGATCAAGGGGTATGGCGAGAAAGCAGGAATGGGGTACTGAGGTTGCATGTTCAGCCATGAACTCATTGAATGGCGGTGCAGGCTTGAGTGGCCTACTCCTGCACCCAGCAGGGAGGGATTCAAATTCCTGGGGCATTGGAACCGGTTCTGGGGGAGGTGGGACCAGTACAAACCGGACGATCTGCACCTGGGCAGGACCGGAACCAATGTCCTAGGTGGAGTGTTTGCTAGTGCTGTTAGGGGAGGAGTTAAACTAATATGGCAGGGGGATGGGAACCAATGCAGGGAGACACAGGGAAACAAAATGGAGACAGAAGCAAAAGACAGAAAGGAGATGAGGAAAAGTAGAGGGCAGAGAAATCCAAGGCAAAAAACAAAAAGGGCCACTGTACAGCAAAATTCTAAAGGGTCAAAGTGTAATAAAAAGGCAAGCCTGAAAGCTCTGTGCCTCAATGCGAGGATAATTCGGAACCCAGGAGAAGGCTCTGAGCTAGTTAGTTTGTGAGAGCTCAGATGAACAGGACCCCAAGAAAGAATGCAAAAGGCAGGAGGCAACAGACCAGAGTTGCACTGGGGTAAAGTTAAATCACAAGGTGATAGGAAGGGACAATATGTATGAATATAAGGGGGCTGCAGGAGGGGTCAAAACTAAAAATCATGGTTTAAAAACTTGTATTAAAACACTCTACCTAAACGCACGCAGCATTCGAAATAAAGTAAATGAGTTGACGGCACAAATCATTACAAATGGGTATGATTTGGTGGCCATTACAGAAACATGGTTGAAGGGTGGCCAAGACTGGGAATTAAACATACAGGGGTATCTGACAATTCGGAAAGATAGACAAGAAGGGAAAGGAGGTGGGGTAGCTCTGTTAATAAAGGATGATATCAGGGCAGTTGTGAGATGATATTGGCTCTAATGAACAAAATGTTGAATCATTGTGGGTGGAGATTAGAGATAGTAAGGGGAAAATGTCACAGGTGGGCGTAGTTTACAGGCCCCCAAATAATAACTTCACAGTGGGGCGGACAATAATCAAGGGAATAATGGAGGCATGTGAAAAAGGAACGGCAGTAATCATGGGGGATTTTAACCTACATATCGATTGGTCAAATCAAATCGCACGGGGTAGCCTGGAGGAGGAATTCATAGAATGCATACGGGATTGTTTCTTAGAACAGTATGTTACAGAACCTACAAGGGAGCAAGCTATCTTAGATCTGGTCCTGTGTAATGAGACAGGAATAATAAACAATCTCCTAGTAAAAGATCCTCTTGGAATGAGTGATCACAGTATGGTTGAATTTGTAATACAGATTGAGGGTGAGGAAGTAGTGTCTCAGACGAGCGTACTATGCTTAAACAAAGGGAACTACAGTGGGATGAGGGCAAAGTTGGCTAAAGTAGACTGGAAACACAGACTAAACGGTGGCACAATTGAGGAACAGTGGAGGACTTTTAAGGAGCTCTTTCATAGTGCTCAACAAAAATATATTCCAGTGAAAAAGAAGGGCGGTAAGAGAAGGGATAACCAGCCGTGGATAACCAAGGAAATAAAGGAGAGTATCAAATTTAAAAACCAATGCATATAAGGTGGCCAAGGTTAGTGGGAAACTAGAAGATTGGGAAAATTTTAAACGACAGCAAAGAATGACTAAGAAAGCAATAAAGAAAGGAAAGATAGATTACGAAAGTAAACTTGCACAAAACATAAAAACAGATAGTAAAAGCTTTTATATAAAACGGAAAAGAGTGACTAAAGTAAATGTTGGTCCCTTAGAAGATGAGAAGGGGGATTTAATAATGGGAAATGTGGAAATGGCTGAGACCGTAAACAATTATTTTGCTTTGGTCTTCACAGTGGAAGACACAAAAACCATGCCAAAAATTGCTGGTCACGGGAATGTGGGAAGGGAGGACCTTGAGACAATCACTATCACTAGGGGGTAGTGCTGGACAGGCTAATGGGACTCAAGGTAGACAAGTCACCTGGTCCTGATGAAATGCATCCCAGGGTATTAAAAGAGATGGCGGAAGTTATAGCAGATGCATTCGTTATAATCTACCATAATTCTCTGGACTCTGGGGAGGTACCAACGGATTGGAAAGCAGCTAATGTAACGCCTCTGTTTTTTAAAAAAAAAAAGGGGACAGACCAAAGGCAGGTAACTATAGGCCGGTTAGTTTAACATCTGTAGTGGGGAAAATGCTTGAAACTATCATTAAGGAAGAAATATCGGGACATCTAGATAGGAATAGTGCAATCAAGCATACGCAACATGGATTCATGAAGGGGAAATCATGTTTAACTAATTTACTGGAATTCTTTGAGGATATAACGAGCATGGTGGATAGAGGTGTACCAATGGATGTGGTGTATTTAGATTTCCAAAAGGCATTCGATAAGGTGCAACACAAAAGGTTACTGCAGAAGATAAAGGTACGCGGTGTCAGCGGAAATTATTAGCATGGATCGAGAATTGGCTGGCTAAAAGAAAGCAGAGAGTCGGGATAAATGGGTCCTTTTCGGGTTGGAAATCGGTGGTTAGCGGTGTGTCACAGGGATCGGTGCTGGGACCACAACTGTTTACAATATACATAGATGACCTGGAAGAGGGGACAGAGTGTCGTGTAACAAAATTTGCAGATGACACAATATTAGTGGGAAAGAGGGTTGTGTAGAGGACACCGAGAGAGGCTGCAAAGAGATTTAGATAGGTTAAGCGAATGGGCTAAGGTTTGGCAGATGGAATACAATGTCAGAAAATGTGAGGTCATCCATCTTGGGGGTGGGGGGGAACCAGTAAAAGGGAATATTATTTGAATGGGGAGAAATTACAACATGCTGTGGTGCAGAGGGACCTGGGGGTCCTTGTGCATGAATCCCAAAAAGTTAGTTTGCCGATGCAGCAGGTAATCGGGAAGACGAATGGAATGTTGGCCTTCATTGCGAGAGGGATAGAGTACAAAAGCAGGGAGGTCCTGCTGCAACTGTATAGGGTATTGGTGAGGCCGCACCTGGAGTACTGCGTGCAGTTTTGGTCACCTTACTTAAGGAAGGATATACTAGCTTTGGAGGGGGTACAGAGACAATTCACTAGGCTGATTCTGGAGATGAGGGGGTTACCTTATGATAGATTGAGTAGACTGGGTCTTTACTCGTTGGAGTTCAGAAGGATGAGGGGTGATCTTATAGAAACATTTAAAATAATGAAAGGGATAGACAAGATAGAGGCAGAGAGGTTGTTTCCACTGGTCGGGGAGACTAGAACTAGGGGGCACAGCCTCAAAATACCGGGGAGCCAATTTAAAACCGAGTTGAGAAGGAGTTTCTTCTCCCAGAGGGTTGTGAATCTGTGGAATTCTCTGCCCAAGGAAGTAGTTGAGGCTAGCTCATTGAATGTATTCAAATCACAGATAGATAGATTTTTAACCAATAAGGGAATTAAGGGTTATGGGGAGCGGGTGGGTAAGTGGAGCTGAGTCCACGGCCACATCAGCCATGATCTTTTTGAATGGCGGAGCAGGCTCGAAGGGCTAGATGGCCTACTCCTGTTCCTAATTCTTATGTTATTATTTTCTGTGTTTCTATGAAGGCCGCGGGAAGCCTCCCAGTGCAATTCCTGGACCTATATCTAATTTGTGCACACAGCGCTCATAATTGTAACTGTATCTAGTGGAGACTCCACCACAGTGAAAGAGAATCAGTCTGGAAAGAAGTTGCTTAAAGCTGACAAGGATGGACTGTCGTAGAGGTGATGTAGGGTCTGGTGGTGTGGGCCATCACACAATGGGACTCTGGATGTATCTCTATAGGATTGGACGTTCTATATTATGAAACAATGATACAGTCTTAAGTGTTCGGTTGACCTTTTATAAGCAGACTAAGTTTTTATCTCCAGGTTTATGAATGTCTCATAATCCTGTTGATCTGGATCAAGGATTGTAACTTGCTCCAAGGTAGCCATTATTCTATATTTAGTTGAGCCAAGCTTAAGATTGGTTGACCTGTCAGTAAGCCAGCTGACAGGAGCATGTTACAGAAGTTGGTGCATCTTTTGGATTGGTTGTTTAGATTCTGTCCCTGTTGATGCAAACAGTCTGCATTTGGTTTGCTCTATATGGCCTAGACAATGGCTGCATTAAATAAGCAGTTGTGTATTAAGCATAATCTTTGTGTGTGTGTGTGTGTATAGGATGCTGAACCAGCATTTAGCTGTACTCAAAGTTCTCTTTTTATCTGTTACTTGATAGTACAGCAGAGCACGTGGTGTCTGGAGTCAACAGGCCACGCATACACAATCCTAATGGGTTTTATGTGGAATCGCTACATTGCACTTTATCATGCCTCATATCGGTATTTCATGTTGAATCCGTCCAATGGTGCCACTTGATTTCAGTAATCCATAATGGTGGTTATACCATGTCCACTTGATGCGTGAAAAAACATAGTGTCTTACAATCACAGTGATGCCTGATAGTTTTTATTATTTGCGATTCTGGGATTTTCAGGATCCATTCTATTGTTTTGGGGGGTTCATTCTGTGATTCCATCCATTTTCCTGTGGGGAAAAATACAAGTCCTTGGCTTTGATCCAAATGTTGTTCCAAACATGGAGAAAGATATTTGGAGTTGGTTGAAGAACTGGAGCAGGTCTGTAACTGGAGTCATACAGAAGGAGACCATTCAGCCCTACGTGTCTATGCCAACTCTCCAGTTAGTTCCACTCCCCCTGCTCATTGCCCCTAGCCCTGCACATTGCTCCTTTTCAAGTATATATCCAATCCCCTTTTGGACAGAAAGCATATTGCTACCACATTGAAGGCCCATGTCTGATTTTTTTTTTTTCCTACCCAGCCCCCCCCCCCCACTATAGTGTATTGTTATGCAAGACTTTGGCATTCAGAAGAATGAGAGGTGACCTTATCAAAACTTATAAGATTATGAGGGAGCTTGGAGCTTGACAAGGTGGATGCAGAGAAGATGTTTCCACTGATGGGGGAGACTAGAACTGGAGGGCACGATCTTAGAATAAGGGGCCGCCCATTTAAAAGTGAGATGAGGAGAAATTTCTTCTCCGAGAGTTGTAAATCTGTGGAATTCACTGCCTCAGAGAGCTGTGGAAGCTGGGACATTGAATTAATTTAAGACAGAGATAGACTGTTTCTTAACCGATAAGGGATTAAGGGGTTATGGGGAACGGGCAGGGAAGTGGACCCGAGTCCATGATCAGATCAGCCATGATCATATTAAATGGCGGAGCAGGCTCGAGGGACCGTATGGGCTACTCCTGCACCTATTTCTTATGTTCCTATAAGACAGTTTGAGAGAGATGTGGTAATGGGAAGTTAGTTTTATTAACATGCTGTGCAGGGACTAGTTCCCATTTTTTAGGGTCATATTGTTGACTACACAGCATTTTAGAAGTTTCCGTTCTTTTTGCTGCAGCAGAACTCCCCACTTGTCTGCTAGAAATCTTCCGAGGAGGCACTAGTAACGTCTCTGCTGTTACTGCCCTGTTATTTGTTTGAAACACTAATATTTGGGAGTCTTGTCAGTTGTGTGCTGTGAATTTATCAGGAGGACATCCATCCTTGTAAACCTGGCACAGGTCTGACATGGGACTAGCAAGTGTCCACAGGGAAGCCTTCCATGTACACACGATTCTGACTGCTTCATTCCCCCTTGGACTATTTGTGAGGATCACCATGGCAATAAATATGCAAAGAATTCTGTTGAACACTGAATGAGTTAGTGACTGCCTTATCAGTAACCAAGTGTTATGCTGTGGCTTGATTCTAGTTACAGGAATGAACTACTTAATTGATGCCTGTTCTCTCCAGTGACCTCCCAAATTGATCCCACTCATCTGCTATTTATCATCATTACAACATTTGTTTCAAGTGCTACCTAGTTTGATTCCCACAATCCTAATTGACTGGACGTTGCAGGAAGTGCATCTGCTGTTTACCCCTCTTCCCTTTGTTAGCTGGTTGAAAGTTTGAAAAGAAACTAGCTGAATTGGAATGGACACTTAACTCTTGCTCAATTTACTGTCCGTGCAGATAACTTCACCATTAATTTAGTTGTACCCTTCAGCACCAGTTGGAATCTCGATTTCAAAATGGCAGCCCTGTTGCGAGATTGGATCAATTTTTTCATTTAAAAACTACAGTAAATCTATTTTAAGTAGAGAATTTTAAATGTAATGTCTTTATCCGATTTCGTAGCTTTTGCCCAACACCTGTGTGGTGAGTTAATCATACATTAGCCACTTTTTGCATTCACTGAATTGCAGGCATTGAGTCATATGTCCATTGGTCAGTGAACTATAAAAAGAATCCAAGTTACCAGCTGGCAGTAGTTGCCTGTAGATGTATATTTGGTAAATATATTTACAAGCATTTGTAAAACATTGAGTAAAGCATCATTCCAGTGCAGCTTCTTGACTGTTAATTCCTTTGGTCCAATACTGGGCCATCCGCATATGGTTGTTGAGTCTGAACTCCCATATTCACAATCGTAGATAGAAGGATGATCAACAACAGCTGGCATTATGTAGTCCCTTTAATCTAGGAAATCATCCCAAGGTGCTTTATAGCAGGGTGAAGAAAGAAGCAGACAGCGTGACGCTCATTCTTGTTTAGGTCCTTTTTTTTTTAATTGAAGTAGTAATAAGAAATCCTTTCTTAAAAAATGTTGTTTCCCTCATATTCCCAGATTGTAGCCTCCTTGCCTGAAGAAATGCGTCCAGGTCCTGATTTCCACGGGGTGCCATGGGAGCCCATCTTGATAACTGTTGTTTTGGGATTCGTTACTTTTGTTGCCTTTTTCTGGAGAACCTGCCTTTCAGTAAGTAAGATTGCTTTACATTTCCATACATTCAAATTGCTTTCTTCAGCTTTGATGGGCTTAAGTAATAAAGGAGGCAGATCATTGAGCAGTAAAAATGTGTTTTTTGGCTCATCGATGGTACTTTTCACTAAGTTTCAAGCCCTGTGTCTTTTCCGGGGATGTGGCTGGAGCAGTGATGGAGGCTATTTGTGGTCGTGAGTAGGAACCAGTGGTGGCAGGTTCTGCCTGTAGTGCAGTCTCCAAATCTTGTGTGGTATCAAGGGGCCCAAGTTTCCACAAGAAAAAAAACGGGCGCCCCTCCGAGCTGGGCGCCCGTTTTTCGCGCCTAAAACGGCGCCTAAAAAAATCCTCGGTATTCTCCACCTACTTACAGGTCCTCTGGCCCTCGGCGCAGCCAGCACGAGCTGTGGGGGGGGGGGGCGGAGCTGAAAACAGTGCCGGGACCTCTGCACATGCGCACTACAGTCGGCACGCAAGTGCAGTAGCTCCAGGCGCCGAACTGTGTGGGAGGGGCCCGAAGCACGCAGCCCCCTAGCCCTGGCCCAATGGCCTCACTGGGGCTGCGTGAATGAAGCTCCTCCCACGGCCAGCTCCTGCTCCCCGCCCGACCAGACCCGACACTCGCTCTCCTCCCTCCCTCCCTCCCTCCCTCTCAGCGGCACGAACGGCTGCAGAATTCTCCCTGGCTGAAGCACTTTCACACAGGTAGGAAGATGGTTTATTTAATCTTTTCTTGGCTTATAAATGTTTATTCAGGTTGGATTTATTTGTATAATGTTTGTAGAAGTATAAATAAGGATTTATTGTCGAATTTAATGAGTTCCCTTCCCCCCCCCCCTCCCCCCCACCTCGTTCTGGACGCCTAATTTGTAACCTGAGCCTGATTTTTTAATGTGTAGAACAGGTTTTTTCAGTTCTACAAAAATCTTCACTGGCTCCATTCTACTTTAGTTTGGAGTACATTTTCACTGTGGAAACTTTCAAATCAGGTGTCAGTGGCCGAACACGCCCCCTTTTGAAGAAAAAATTCTGTTCTAAACTAGAACTGTTCTACCTGACTAGAACTGCAGAAAAAAAAATGTGGAGAATTGCGATTTCTAAAATAGTCCGTTCTCCACCAGTTGCTCCTAAAAATCAGGCGCGAATCATGTGGAAACTTGGGCCCAAGGTACCATTGCCTTGCTGAATGAGCAAGGCAATGGTACCTTGATACCGCCCTGGTTTATTTGTGTTGATTTCAGAGTGGTTTACCATTACTGACTGCGTTTCATTTTATTTTTGTTTCAGGTGAAGAGCAGAAGATATCAAAGTAAGCTTGCAATATGTACCTAATACAGACTGTATCTTAATTATGGTCTTTTTTAATAAATCTTGCAAATGCTTTTTTTTAAAAAGTATAGATTAGTAGCTTCCCTTATTTAATAAAGGCAGTCTGCACCTGAGCTATACAGGCTGCGAAAATCCCATGTTTGATTCTGAGTCTGCGTTGTTGGTTGTAATTGGCTTGGTGTTACTGGGCTTCTGTGGGCACCCCTCTGTTGCCTGGTCCAAGTCACCATTTGTCATATGCGAGCCCAGAGTGTGAGCAGACTATTCATCTGTGGAGGACATTGCAGGTAAACCATCCTGTGATCGTCTGCAATTTACCATGATGGGTACATTCTAGCAGAGGTCAGGAGTGGGAAATATGGCATTGCTCCCTTGCCCAGCAATTGAAGCTTCTCAACTGGTTGAGAACTGTTAACTTGGCAGAGACTGTGGTTTGACTTTGAGTCCTGCTGGCCTTTGTGACTCAGTGCAGCACAGTTTGTGTGTTTGTACATCGTGTTTGTATCCACTATACCAACATGGAGGATCCTTCACTTTTTGAGGAGAACATCTGTGTCATGGCCCAAGCACAGTTTACAGTTAATTAGTAACATGTAGCTGCATCGATTATTTCAATTTAAGTTGTCTATGAAATATTTAAACACTTAAATGTTAATGTTTCCCTGTTCCCAGTAACCGAAAAGCAGCTATCTGAGAAAATCAAACAGCTTATTCAGGAGAAGACTGAGGTTTTGGAGAAAGTGTCCACTTATGAGAAGAAGGTACAGATCTAATATTTTCTGCTAGGCTTTATTGAAGTTTATAGTACGCAAGGGAGACTTGTTATGGTTGATGTATCAAGGGGCTTGCATTAAAAACAGTAAGCTGCTCACAGCTCGTTAGATCTCTTGCCTCTGTTGTTTATCCCTTGAGACAGCACAGCCTAAAATGCCTGGAGAGTTTTCATTTTCAGAGTGCTATTTGAATCTCCTTCCTGGGTACAGGTAAACAATTCTGAGAGGTCAGTGGGAGGTAAATATGAAAAGAATTCTCCTCCCAAGGCAAAGTTATTGAAGGAAATGTTTACAAACAGAGAATTCATAACTCTGTGCTTGGTTGACCTTTATGAATACATAAATGCACTGTACAATGTCTGGGTTGCTGATGGTTATTTGGCGTGTTCTTGACTCAATAGCAGTTGATCCTCCTTGCCTCACCCACCATTCTTTATCTGGTTACACACCTGCCCAGTAGCTAATATTTTTTTCCTTCGAGAAGGTGGGGTAGCAAGGATTGTGTTTTCGACACCTAGCAGTGGGTCAGAGAAGACTGCTGTACTCATTGTGATTTGTTGCCTTTTCATGTTGAGGAATTGAGGTGAAGGGCCAAGACCCATGGAGCAGGACACCAAGGTTGCAATGAGAGGGAATAAATTATCAATTGGGGTAGTGTCAAGCATGGTTTTTAAAGGCTGAGGGTATATAAGGACTTTGATAGCTTGAAGCTTCTGGGAAAGAATGAACTAGAGTAGGAATTTGTGATGGATTTTAATTTCAACAGATTGAGGACGTAAGGAGAAAGAGGATGTAGGACTTTACTTGGAACTTAGGAGGAACGAGGGAGGAAATTTCAAGAGGCAAATGTGAGGTCATCCATGTTGGACCTAAAAAGTATAGAGCAGGGTACTTTCTAAATGGTGATGAGCTAAAAACAGTGGAGGTCCAAAGAGACTTGGGGGTCCAGGTACATAGATCATTAAAATGTCATCAACAGGTACAGAAAATAATCAAAAAGGCTAATGAAATGCTAGCCTTTATATCTAGCGTACTAGAATAAAAGGGGGTAGAAGTTATGCTGCAGCTATACAAACTCCTGGTTAGACCTCACCTGGAGTACTGAGAGCAGTTCTGAGCACCACACCTTAGGGAAGGATATATTGGCCTTGGAGGGAGTACAGCATAGGTTTACCAGAATTATACCCGGACTCAAAGGGTTAAATTACGAGGAGAGATTACACAAATTAGAGTTGTGTTTCACGATAGGTAAGTCATGTTTGGCAAATTTGCTGGAGTTCTTTGAGGATGTAACGAACAGGGTGGATAAAGGGGAACCAGTGGATGTGGTGTATTTGGACTTTCAGAAGCATTTGACAAGGTGCCACATAAAAGGTTACTGCACAAGATAAAAGTTCACGGGGTTGGGGGTAATATATTAGCATGGATAGAGGATTCGCTAACTAACAGAAAACAGAGTCAGGATAAATGGTTCATTCTCTGGTTGGCAACCAGTAACGAGTGGGGTGCCGCAGAGATCAGTGCTGGGACCCCAACTATTTACAATCTATATTAATGACTTGGAAGAAGGGACCGAGTGTAATGTAGCCAAGTTTGCTAATGATACAAAGATGGGAGGAAAAGCAAAGTGTGAGGAGGACACAAAAAATCTGCAAAAGGACATACAGGCTGAGTGAGTGGGCAAAAATTTGGCAGATCGAGTATAATGTTGGAAAATGTGAGATCATGCACTTTGGCAGAAAAAAATCAAAGAGCAAGTTATTATTTAAATGGAGAAAGATTGCAAAGTGCCGCAGTACAGCGGGACCTGGGGATACTTGTGCATGAAACACAAGGATAATATGCAGGTACAGCAAGTGATCAGAAAGGCCAATGGTATCTTGGCCTTTATTACAAAGGGGATGGAGTATAAAAGCAAGGAAGTCTTGCTACAGCTATTCAAGGTATTGGTGAGGCCACACCTGGAATACTGCATGCAGTTTTGGTTTCCATATTTACGAAAGGATATACTTTGGAGGCAGTTCAGAGAAGGTTCACTAGGTTGATTCTGGGGATGAAGGGGTTGACTTATGAGGAAAGGTTGAGTAGGTTGGGCCTCTACTCATTGGAATTAAGAAGAATTCGAAACACATAAGATTATGAGGGGGCTTGACAAGGTGGATGCAGAGGGGTAAACTAGAACTAGAGGGCATGATCTTAGAATAAGGGGCCGCCATTTAAAACTGAGATGAGGAATTTCATCTGAGGGTTGTAAATCTGGAATTTGCTGCCTCGGAGAACTATGGAAGCTGGGACATTGAATACATTTAAGACACAAATAGACAGTTTCTTAAATGATAAAGGGTTATGGGGAACGGGTGGGGAAGTGGAGCTGAGTCCATGATCAGATCAGCCATGATATTGAATGGCGGAGCAGGCTCGAGGGGCCATATGGCCTACTCCTGTTCCTATTTCTTATGTTCTTATCAACCTCAACTCCACTTTCCTGCTCGATCCCCTTATTCCTTGATTCCCCTAGTCCAAAAATCTATATCTATTTCAGCCTGGAATATACTCAAAGGCTCAGCATCCACAGCCCTCTCTGGCAGAGAATTCCAAAGATTCACAAGCCTCAGTGAAAAAATTCCTCCTCATCTCGGTCTTAAATGGCTTGCCCCTTATCTTGAGACTATGCCTCCTAGTTCTAGACACTCCAGCTAGGGGAAACAACCTCTCAGCATCTACCCTATCAATCCCTCAGAACCTTATGTTCCAATGAGATTACCTCTCATTCTTCTAAACTCCAAAGAGTATAGGCCCATTCTACACCGTCTCTTATCATCGACCGCCCTCTCATCCCAGGAATCAGTCTAGTGAACCTTCGTTGCACCGCCTCCAAGGCAAGTATATCCTTCCTTATATAAGGAGACCAAAACTGTGCATAGTACTCCCAGGTGTGGTCTCACCAAGGCCCTGTACAATTGTAGCAAGACTTCCTTACTCTAATACTCTAACCCCCTTGCAATAAAGGCCAACATGCCATTTGCCTTCCTCATTACTTGCTGTACCTGCATGCTAGCATTCGGTGTTTCTTGCATGAGGACACCTAAATCTCTTTGAACACCAACATTTAAAAGTTTCTCATCATTTAAAAGATATTCTATTTTTCTATTCTTCCTACCAAAGTGAATTACTTCACATTTCCCTACATTATACTCCAGCTGCCACCTTACTGCCCACTCTATATCCCTTTGCAGAATATTTGTGTTCACCTCACAGCTTACTGGCCCACCTAGCTTTGTATTGTCAGCAAACTTGAATACATTATACTTGGTCCCTTCATCTAGGTCGTTAATATGGATTGTAAATAGCTGAGGCTCAGCACTGATCCTTATGGCACCCGACTAGTTACAGGCTGCTGACCTGAAAAAGATCCGTTTATTCCTACTCTCTGTTTTCTGTCTGTTAACCAATCCTCTTTCCATGCTACTATATTGCCCCCAACCCCGTGAGCCCTTGTGTAACAACCTTTTATGTGGCACCTTATCGAATGCCTTTTGGAAATCCAAATATATTACATCTGCTCGTTCTCCTTTATCTACTCTGCTCGTTACATCCTCAGAAAACTCTTAATAAATTTTTCAAACATGATTTCCCTTTCATAAAACCATGTTGACTCTGCTTAATCATGTTATGCTTTTCTAGGTGTCCTGATACCACTTCCTCAACAATGGATTCCAGTATTTTCCTGATGACTGATGTCAGGCTAACTGGCCTGTAGTTCCCTGTTTTCTCTCTCCCTCCTTTCTTGAATAGTGGTGTTACATTTGATACCTTCCAATCTGCTGGGACCATTTTAGAATCTAGGGAATTTTGGAAGATCACAACAACTGCATCCACTATCTCTGCAACCACCTCTTTTAGAACCCTAGGATATAGGCCGTCAGGTCCAGGGGATTTGTCGGCGTTTCTCTAGTACTTGTGTTAATTGTGTTTTCTCTACTTGTGTTAATTGCGTTAAATTTATCACTCTCATCAGCCCCTTAGTTTCTGAAATGCTTTTTTGTGTCTTCTACTGTGAAGACAGATACAAAATACTTGTTTAACATTTTTACCATTTCCTTATTCCCCATAATAATTTCTCCTGTGTCAGCCTCTAAGAGACCAACGTACTCTCTTCCTTTTTACATATTTCTTGCTAGTTTGCTCTTGTATTCCATTTTTTCACTATCATTTTTTTGGTCATCCTTTGCTGGTTTCTGAAACTCTCCCAATCCTCAGGCTTACTACTATTCTTTGCAACGTCATAAGCTGCTTCTTTCAATCTAATGCTATCCATAACTTCTTCAGTTAGCCATGGACGGATCACTTTTCCCGTGGAGTTTTTGTTTCTCAATGGAATATATGAGAATTAAGAAATATTTATTTAAATGCTAGCCACTGCTTATCTACCGCCATACCTTTTTAATCTATTTTTCCAATCAACCTTAACCAGCTCTCTCCTCATACCTATGTAATTGCCTTTATTTAAGCTTAAGACTCTAGTTCCGGACTTGGACGAGTCATTTTCAAACTCAATGTGAAATTCTATCATATGATCACTCTGCCCCAGAGGATCCTTTACTATGAGATTGCTAATTAACCCTGTCTCATTACATAAAATGAGATCTAAAATAGCCTGTTCCCAGCTGAAGGGGCTGAATGGCCTCACCCTGTTCCCAGAGAGGTGGGAGGCTGGAGGTGAGCGAAGAAAGGCTGATCAGACGGCAACCTTGTATCCTGTCCAGGAGTGTGAGAGAAGTGATCAAAGAGCCTCCATAGACGAAGGAACAGTTCTTTAAATATTGAATGGTCTTGGCTACATGGGCCTAGTGATAAATTTCAATTATTAATGGAAGTATGTTTAAAATGTACTCTCTCTTTTTCCCCCCCCCACCACCACGAACATTTTTTAGCTGGAGGAAGCCAAGACTGTAATGGACGAAGCGCAGAATGTGAAATCGACTGTGTCTGATGAAACTAAAGAACTTAAGGTGAGAGAGTACAGTTTACCTGTGTATGAGTGTGTGTGTGTGTACCAGTAGGTGATTGAAATTTTATACATAACTTTACATAACATAAGAAATAGGAGCAGGAGTAGGCCATACGTCTCCTCGAGCCTGCTCTGCCATTTAATGCGATCATGGCTGATCCGATCATGGACTCAGGTTCACTTCCCTGCCCACTCTCCAGAACCCGTTATTCCCTTATTGTTTAAGAAACTGTCAATTTCTGCCTTCAATGTATTCAATGTCCCAGCTTCCACAGCTCTGAGGCAGCGAATTCCACAGATCCACAACCCTCAGAAGAAATTTCTCCTCATCTCATAGAAACATAGAAAATAGGTGCAGGAGTAGGCCATTCGGCCCTTCGAGCCTGCACCACCATTCAGTAAGATCATGGCTGATCATTCACCACAGTACCACTTTCCTGCTTTCTCTCCATACCTCTTGATCCCTTTAACTGTAAGGCCCATATCTAACCCCCTCTTGAATATATCCAACAAACTGGCATCAACAACACTCTGCGGTAGGGAATTCCACAGGTTAACAACTCTGAGTGAAGAAGTTTCTCCTCATCTCAGTCCTAAATGGTTTACCCCTGATCCTTAGAATGTGTCCCCTGGTTCTGGACTTCCCCAACATCAGGAACATTCTTCCTGCATCTAACCTGTCCAGCCCTGTCAGAATTTTATATGTTTCTATGAGATCCCCCCTCATTCTTCTAAACTCCAGTGAATACAGGCCCAGTCGATCCAGTCTCTCCTCATATGTCAGTCCTGCCATCCCGGGAATCAGTCTGGTGAACCTTTGATGCACTCCCTCAATAGCAAGAACGTCCTTCCTCAGATTAGGAGACCAAAACTGAACACAACATTCCAAGTGAGGCCTCACCAAGGCCCTGTACAACTGCAGTAAGACCTCCCTGCTCCTATACTCAAATCCCCTAGCTATGAAGGCCAACATACCATTTGCCGCCTTCACCGCCTGCTGTACCGTATGCCAATTTTCAAAGACTGATGAACCATGACACCCAGGTCTCGTTGCACCTCCCCTTTTCCTAATCTGCCGCCATTCAGATAATATTCTGCCTTCGTGTTTTTGCCACCACAGTAGATAACTTCACATTTATCCACATTATACTGCATCTGCCATGCATTTGCCCACTCACCTAACCTGTCCAAGTCACCCTGCAGCCTCTTAGCATCCTCCTCACAGCTCACACCGCCACCCAGCTTAGTGTCATCTGCAAACTTGGAGATATTTACACTCCATTCCTTCAGCTAAATCATTGATGTATATTGTAAGTAGCTGGGGTCCCAGCACTGAACCCTGCGGCTCTCCACTAGTCACAGCCTGCCATTCTGAAAAGGAGCCGTTTATGCCGACTCTCTGCTTCCTGTCTGCCAACCAGTTCTCTATCCACGTCAGTACATTACCCCCAATACCATGTGCTTTAATTTTGCACACCAATCTCTTGTATGGGACCTTGTCAAAAGCCTTTTGAAAGTCCACTGGTTCTCCCTTGTCCACTCTGCTAGTTACATCCTCAAAAATTCCAGAAGATTCGCCAAGCTTGATTTCCCTTTCATAAATCCATGCTGACTTGGACCGATCCTGTCACTGCTTTCCAAATGCGCTGCTATTCCATCTTAAATAATTGATTCCAACATTTTCCCCACTACTGATGTCAGGCTAACCGGTCTATAATTACCCGTTTTCTCTCCCTTTTTTAAAAAAAAGTGGTGTTACATTAGCTACCCTCCAGTCCATAGGAACTGATCCAGAGTCGATAGACTGTTGGAAAATGATCCACTATTTCTAGGGCCACTTCCTTAAGTACTCTGGGATGCAGGCTATCAGGCCCTGGGGATTTATCGGCCTTCAATCCCATCAATTTCCCTAACACAATTTCCCAACTAATAAGGATTTCCTTCAGTTCCTCCTTCTTACTAGACCCTCGGTCCCCTAGTATTTTCCGGAAGGTTGTTTGTGTCTTCCTTCGTGAAGACAGAACCAAAGTATGTTTTCAATTGGTCTGTCGTTTCTTTGTTCCCCATTATAAATTCACCTGATTCTGACTGCAAGGGACGTACGTTTGTTTTAAATGGGCAGCCCCTTATTCTAACATGATGCCCTCTAGTTCTAGTCTCCCCTATCAGTGTAAACAACCTCTCTGCATCCACCTTGTCAAGCCCCCTCATAATCTTATACGTTTCGCTAAGTTCACCTCTCATTCTTCTGAATTCCAGTGAGTGGAGGCCCAACCTACTCGACCTTTCCTCATAAGTCAACCCCCTCATCTCCAGAATCAACCTAGTGAACCTTCTCTGAACTGCCTCCAAAGCGAGTATATCCTTTTGTAAATATGAAAACCAAAACTGCATGTAATATTTCAGGTGTGGCCTCACCAATACCCTGTACAACTGTAGCAAGACTTCCCTGCTTTTATACTCCATCCCCTTTGCTATAAAGGCCAAGATTCCATTTGCCTTCCTGATCATTTGCTGTACCTGCATACTATCCTTTTGTGTTTCATGCACAAGTACCCCCAGGTCCTGCTGTACTGCAGCACTTGGAATCTTTCTCCATTTAAATAATAACTTGCTCTTTGATTTTTTTTTTCTGCCGAAGTGCATGACCTCTCACTTTCCAACATTATACTCCATCTGCAAAATTTTTGCCCACTCACTTAGCCAGTCTATGTCCTTTTGCAGATTTTGTGTGTCCTCTTCACACACTGCTTTTCCTCCCATCTTTGTATCATCGGCAAACTTGGCTACGTTGCACTCAGTCCCTTCCTCCAAGTCGTTAATATAGATTGTAAATAGTTGGGGTCCCAGCACTGATCCCTGCGGCACCCCACTGATTACTGTTTGCCAACCCGAGAATGAACCCTTTACAAGTTCTCTGTTCCCAAAGGAGGCCTGCAAGGAGCTCGAACAGGTGAACCATCATCTAGAGACACGTGTGAAAAATCTCCAGGCATCGTTAGAAAAAGAGAAACAGGGGACGGCTAAACAGCAGACTCTGGTAAGGAAGTCGTGAGTAGGTTAAGAGCCAAGATCCCTAGTGGAGGGCACCGCCCCTGTTGAAAGAGTATCGGGGAAATATTGATCAACGGTAACCTTGCCTTTTAAGAGCCTGGTAATTGGAGGTGGAAGGGAGACTTGGGGGAGTAAGATCTTCCACTATTTGAGATTCTGGGGAAGAAATTGGAGCAGGTGCCAATGCAATTAATTAAACACAATGAGCGTGCAGAGGAAAAGGAAGAGTGGGCAAGATGGTTTAGGACAACTGAAGAAAGTTTTGAGGAGCACTGAACACAGTTGTATGAATGAAACTGAGACAAACACTAGAAAGCTGACATGGAGATTAGAGGTTGGAGGTGAGCCGGGGATCGCCTGCAAATCAACCAGCTTTTTCTTGTATGATGTCCAGGCTTGTGAGAAGTGTTAGAGGAACCTCCCCAGGTAAGGCACCAGTGCTGAAGTCTACAGCCACAAGGGAAAAGTATATATTCTATATCTTGTCTATTTTTTGAGTAAATGACAATGTATACTCAGTCTCCACACAACATTTTGCCTGATAATCCTGCATTCTACAACTCCTTTCTGCCCATGGAGATTGTCTTGAGTTTCCAGAGGAGTTTTATCTGTAAATGTTTGGCTCCCTCGGGAATAATTTTAAAGTTGGGAAAGCTTTCTCACTTTTAATGTAGTACAGTATGTTGTTTGGTGTTCAGAAAGTGCGCTCACTTTTAATTTATGTTGTGTGGCCGTCGGAAAGCTCTCTGTTTTAATGTAGTATGTTGTGTGGCATTCAGACAAAGAAACAAAAGATCCCTGCTTCAAATTGTAGTTTGTGCTGAGTTAGATGTGTTTGGCTGCTGCAGTGGTTGGAGTACTGCAATTGTCCTCAGCAACCCTGAACTATGGAGGGAAGGTTGGAAATCAGCTAGACGTGCTAATCAATATGCACTGACTCCTGGTGGAACATACATTTTAAGTAAGAAAAAGATTGGGCTCGGGTGTGGTATCCATACTTGAATAAGCTGCCGGCATTCGTTATCTAAGCACAATTGGCATTTGGGCACAATACTGGAGGTACAGCTCCACTGTACCCATGGAGCCATAGTACAATTTTATAGGGGGGGGTGGGGCGATGGTGAAGGAACCGAGAGACCTGGGGGTTCTCGTACACAAATCTTTGAAGGTGGCAGGACAAGTTGAGAAGATTGTTTATATTTTTTAAAAGCATACAGGATCCTTGATTTTATAAATAGAGGCATGGAGTACAAAAGCAGTGAAGTTCTGCAAACCGTTAAACACATGTTAGGCCTCAGCTGGAATATTCTGTGCACTTAGGAAGGATGTCAAGGCCTTGAAAGGGGTACAGAGGAGATTTAGTCGAATAGTAAATCAGTTTTGTTGAGAGATAGACAAGTTGGGATTGTTCTACTTGGAGCAGAGAAGATAAAGGGGAGATTTAATAGGGGTGCACAAAATTATGAAGATTTTTTATAGAGTTAAACTGTTTTCAGTGGCAGTTGGTACCCAGAGAACACTGATTCAAGATAACTGACAAAAGAACTAGAATGGAGATGGGAGAAAATGTATTTTACATAGTTTTTTGTGATCTGGAATACACTGGTTGAAAAGATGGTGGAAGCAGATTCAATAGTAACTTTCAAAAGGGAATTGGATAAGTACCTGAAGGAAAAAAATTGCAGGGCTATGGGGAAAGGGTGGTGGAGTGGGACTAGCTGAAGTGCTCTTGCAGAGACTCAGCACAGGCTCGACAAGCCAAATGACCTCCTATGCTGTACAACTCTGATGCAGGTAGCATCCCAAGGTTTCAACATGAACAATTTTGCACAAATAAATTGTAGCGTATATGTCCTGACGTTCACTTTTTTTTAAATACAGATTGCCGATACTCAGAAATCTATGAAAAAATTACAAAAAACTATTTCAGCTCATTCAGCAGAACTATCACAGGTAAGACCACCTTAAGTAGGTAATAATTGGATAAATATTGGCTAACGTTGCTGTGTACAGAGAACAGCCCAGTAGTGTAATGTGGGGTAATGTCATATACAGTAAATATTACAGCAGTGTAATGTGGGGTAATATATACAGTAAATATTATAGCAGTGTAATGTGAAGTATTGTCATTATATACAGTAAATATTACAGTAGTGTAATGGGTAATATTGTATGCAGCAAATATTACAGCAGTGTAATGTGGGATATTGTCATTATATACAACACATATTACAGCAGTGTAATGTGGGGTAATATCATTACAGTAAATATTACAGCAGTGTAATGTGGTGTATTGTCACTTATACAGAGAATATCACTGCAGTGTAATGTGGGCTAACAATGCTGTGTACAGGAACATTACAGCAGTGTAACATGGGGTAATGCCGCTGTTTACAGAGAATGTCAAGAGTAGTCTAAATCAGTTTGCTTAAACACCCTCAATGTGAACTTGCCGAAACCCCCTATTTAAATACTTCCTAAATGATTCCCTGGCGGCTATAATTAAAGAGGCTCTCTGATATTTCCAAACCACTTGTGGTGAGTATGTCTGTGGAAAGAAATTGCTGAGGTTTTCAAAAGTGTTTTGGGGAAAACGTATAGTTAATTTGTTGTAGCTGAACTGATGTTTTGGTACTCCAAGTGTGCTGTGACATAAAATGAGAGGGGGGAGGTTCTTGGGAAGTACAGTTTCTAAAAAAAAAAGGAAGTGAAAAGAAACTAGAAATGATTGAAGTTTAAAATAAAAGAAAATGCTGGAATGAAGGAGCTTGTGTCTATATAGCAGCTCATCTGTCCTTGGGATATCCCAAAGCACTTCACGTCCGATGGATCATTTTTGACACGCAGTCATTGTTGTGTAGACAAGTGCAGTAGACAAGTGCAGCAGCCAATCTGCGCATGGCAAAGTCCCACAAACAGCAAGTGAGATGAATTACTTAGTTAGTCTATTTTTGCTGTTGCCTTTTTGAAAAATGCCATAGGTTCTTTTATGTCTACTGGAACAAGCAGAAGAGACCCATGTTTAACCTTTCATTCGAAGGAAGGCACCTCTGACAATGCAGCACTGCCTCAGGAAGTGTAATGGAAGTGTCAGAGTCCTGGAGTGGAGCTCGAGCCCATAACCTGATGGAGAAAATACACAGCAGGGCCATTAGAATCTGTAAAGAGGAGGGCCACCCGTGGATCTGTTCTGCACCCCAGTGTAGGTCACACCTTCGAGAGAAGAAAAACCTGACGAGTTTGCAGTGAACCTGAGGTGGAGATGGGCAATACCTAATATAGATGTGTATCTCTTTTAGGTACAGGAAGCCCTTTGTGGCACCAAAGCAAATGAAGAAAAACTGCAATCAGATATCCGGTCTATGTTAGAAGAAAACACCAGGCTTAAGCAGAGCAAAAGTCAGGTGAATATCCTCTTTGCTGGGACCAGAATGGTTTTATGAAAGGGAAGTGGTGTTTAACAAACTTTAGTTTTTTGAGGATGTAACTAACTGACTAGCATGTTAGATAAAGGAGAACAATCAGATGTAGTATATTTTGATTTCCAAAAGGCATTCGCTAAAGTGCCACATATAGGATTGTTACACAAGATAATAGCTTATGGGGTTGGGGGTCATATATTAGCATGGCTAGAGGATTGGTTAACAAACAGAGTAGGGATAAACGGGTCATTTTCCGGTTGGCAGACTGTAACTAGTGGGGCACTGCAAGGAACAGTGCTTGGGCCTCTGCTATTTACAATCTGTATTAATGACTTGGATGTAGGGACTGAGTGTAATGTATCCAAGTTTGCTGACGATACAAAGCTAGGTGGGAAAGTAAGGACACAGAGCCTACAAAGGGACATAGACAGGTTAAGTGAGTGGACAATAAGGTAGCAGATGGGGAAATGTGAGGTTATTCATTTTGGTAGGAAGAATAGAAAAACATTATTTTTTTGGTGAAAAGCTATTAAATGTTGGTGTTCAGGGCGATTTGGGTGTCCTCTTACAGGAAACCGAGTTAGCATGCGAGTACAGCAAGCAATTAGGAAGGCAAATGGCATGTTGGCCTTTATTGCAAGGGGAATGGAGTATAATAGCAAGCAAATCTTGCTACAATTGTGCAGGGCTTTGGTGAGACCACACCTGGAGTACTGTACACCGTTTTGGTCCTCCTGAGTAAAGATATACTTGCCTTAGAGGCAGTGCAACAAAGATTCACTAGATTGATTCCTGGGATGAGAGGGTTGTTCTATGAGGAGAGATTGAGTAGATTGGACCAATACTCGGGAGTTTATAAGAATGAGAGGTGATCACATTGAAACATACAAGATTCTGAGGGGGGGATTGACGGGGTAGGTGCTGAGAGAATGTTACCCCTGGTTGGAGAGTCTAGAACTCTGGGTCATAATCTCAGGATAAGGGATCGGCCATTTAGGATTGAGTTGAGGAATTTCTTCACTCAGAGGATTGTGAATCTTCAGAATTCTCTACACACAGTGCTGTGGATGCTCAGTTGTTGAGTATATTCAAGGCTGACGTAGGTAGAGTTTTGGGTTCGGGGAATATGGGGATTAGGCGGGAAAGTCGAATTGAGGTCGAAGATCAGCCATGATCTTGTTGAATGGCGAAGCGGCTCGAGAATCTGTATGGCCTACTCCCTGCTCCTAATTCTTATGTACTTAGAATCCAGGGGCTCACGTGATTAACAAAGGTTTTGTTTTGTGGGTTTACAGCTTCTGAAAGAGGCGGAAGGCTGGAGTGAGCGACACAGTGAGCTTAATGAGCAGATCAAACTCTGCCAGAAAGCTCAGAGAGACCTGGAGGAAACACTGGCTTACAAGGACAATGAAATTGAGGTATGTAGAGGCAGATACCATAACTGGTATGTTTAATTCACTCAGTGTATCAATACACATATTCTTTTGTGTTTTTTTTTACTTAATTGAGGTGAAATTGAGGTAACTAGTCAAAGACTGCAATGCATGATACCACCGAGGTCGAAAAGTAGTGATTAGCTGCAGATTGTACTGAGCAAGGTTTGTTGAGAGGGCAAGGAGGTTCTGGTGAAGTACTGAAGGGCTGGGACCGTGGATTGTACTAGGAAGGGCTAAATGAGAAGGCAAGGAGGTTCTGGGGAAGAGCTAAGGGGCAGGAACCGGGGACTGCAATGAGTCATGATTTTCATAACATATCTAAGTGTTCAAATCAAAGTGATGGAAGGTGTCGTCAACAGTGCTATCAAGCGGCACTTACTCACCAATAACCTGCTCACCGATGCTCTGGGTTCTGCCAGGACCACTCGGCACCAGACTTCATTACAGCCTTGGTCCAAACATGGACAAAAGAGCTGAATTCCAGAGGTGAGGTGAGAATGACTGCCCTTCAACACAGCATTTGACCCGAGTGTAGCATCAAGGAGCCCTAGTAAAATTGAAGTCAATGGGAATTGGGGAAAACTCTCCACTGGCTGGAGACATACCAGCACAAAGGAAGATGGTTGTGGTTGTTGGAGGTCAATCATCTCTGCCCCAGGACATTGCTGCAGGAGTTCCTCAGGGCAATGTCCTAAGCCCAACCATCTTCAGCTGTTTCATCAATGATCTTCCATCATAAGGTCAGAAGTGGGGATGTTCACTGATTGTACAGTGTTGAATTCCATTCACAACTCCTCAGATAATGAAGTCCATGCCCGAATGCAGACCTGGATGACTTTTAGACTTGGGCTGATAAGAGGCAAATAACATTTTCACCACACAAGTGCCAGGCAATGACTATCTCCAACAAGTGAGAGTCTAACCCCCGGCCCTTGACATTCAGCGGTATTACCATCGCTGAATCCCCCAGCATCAACATCCTGGGGGTCACTACTGACCAGAAACTTAACTGGACCAGCCACATAAATACTGTGGCAACAAGAGCAGGTCAGAAGCTGGGTATTTTGCGGTGAGTGTCTCACCACCTGACTTGCCAAAGCTTTTCCACCATCTACAAGACACAAGGAGTGTGATGGAATACTCTACACTTCCTTGGATGAGTGCAGCTCCAACAACAATCAAGTAGCTTGACACCATCCAGGAAAAGCAGCCTACTTGATTGGCACCCCATCCACCACTTTAAACATCGCTCCCTCCATCAGCGATGTACAATGGCTGCAATGTGTACCATCTACAGGATACGCTGCAGCAACTCGCCAAGGCTTCTTCGGCAGCATCTCCCAAACTCGCAAGGGCAGCTGGTGCATGGGAACAACACCACCTGTAAGTTCCCCTCCAAGTTGCACACCATTCTGATTTGGAAGTATATTGCTGTTCCTTCATCATTGCTGGAACTCCCTCCCTAACAGTACTTCACCACACGGACTGCAGCAGTTGAAGAAGGCCACCACGTTCTCAAGGGCAATTAGGGACTAAATTCTGGCCTTGCCAGCAACGTCCAGATTCCAGGAACCAAAATTAAAAAAAATAAAAGCATCCTCCTATTTGCCCCTCCTTGCCCTTCTCCCCTGCCTGGGGCCACCAACGTGCTTCTAACACCTTCGCCAACACACTTGTAATATTGGCTGCTTCAAAATTTGGAAGAGCAGCTCTGTTTTGTGTTTTTAAAATCACTTAGTACTAAAAAGTGCAATGAATGTGAACATTTTTGACAATCAAAATATTCCAGCAAAAATATGCAAATTATTTTGTATACTCCTTCCACTCTTCTGTCCCTTATTGAATGGTAAAGTATTTCTGAACCTACATTCCAAAGAACTTGAATGTTGTGTTCTCTTACCGCCTAACATTATCTTTGCTCTTTAGCTCCATGCCCTGTAAATAGAACCTCTTGAATAATAACGACAACTTGCATTTATATAGCACTTTTAATATTGTAAAATATACAAAGGCACTTCATAGAAAAGTAATCAAACAGTAGGAGACATGAGGACAAGTGAGAGAGAGGTTTTAATGAGTGTCTTAAAGGAAGAAAGAGAAGCGGAGAAGTTTTAGGGGAGGGAATTTCAGAGCTTGGAACCTTGACAGCTGAAGTCACGGCTGCAAATGGTGGGCCAAAGGAAGTGGGAGATGCACAAGCGGTCTGAGTTGGAGGAACGCCGATTTCTCGGAGGATTGCAGGGCAGAAGCAGGTTACACTGATAGGGAGGAGCGAGGCCTTGGAGGGATTTGAACATGGGGATTGTCATGTTTGTAACCTTCACATAACTAACCAATATGTAACAACACTGTACACTGTATACAACTGTGAAATACACACCTTGACCACAGGGGGTGAACTTGTGGGAGACATTCCTCACCTGGTCAGCCAGGTACTTAAAGGGAGGTTCCACGCTGGCTCAGCACTCCTTGGTCCTGGCAATAAAGGTGCAGGTCATGTAATGACCTTGTCTGCAGTACATGCCTCGTGTGACTTTATAGTACAGTGCAGAGACACCACAGGGATGAACATTTTAAAATCCATGTTACTGGACAATGTAGGTCAGCGAGCATAGGTGATGGGTGAGCGGATCTTGTATGAGTTAGGATACGGATAAGAGTCGGTGGTGAGGGAACGGAGTTTGTGCCCCACGTGGAGGTGCCCAGACATTGCTGGATGTACTGTCATTGAGAAGCGTATCCATAAAAGCATTAGTTTAAAAGAGTGCTTAATTGGTGCTCTGATTATATAACCACCCCTTTTTTGCTGAATTGCAGGTATTCCGTTTGTTTAACAAGTAATACAGTTTTTAAAAAACCCTTATTTACCTGTATTGTGAAATCTTTAAATTGCATTTCCAGATGGAAATTAATGTGTTCATCCAGTGCTCTATTTGTTCTTGGTAAATGTACTTCCCAGCTGTATTAATAAATCAAAACCTCTTGCAAATATTGGAGTAATCAAAGTTGTCTGATACTTTACTCTTCAAATGCTGATTGAACCAAAAAGGATTGCCTTTCCCTACCCCAAGATTATTGGTATAATTTTAAGTATATTTTAAAACTTTTTTGTTTTTATTTGAATGTTCTGGTTCATAAGAACATAAGTAATAGGAGCAGGAGTAGGCCATTTAGCCCCTCAAGCCTGCTCTGCCATTCAATAAGATTATGGCTGATCTGATCATGGACTCCGCTCCACTTCCCTGCCTGCTCCCCATAACCCTTTACTCCCTTATTGCTCAAAAATCTGACTATCTCTGTCTTAAATATATTCGATGACCCAGCCTCCACAGCTCTCTGGGGCAGAGAATTCCACAGATTTACAACCCTCAGAAAAAATTTCTCCATGTTTTAAATGGGCGGCCCCTTATTCTTAGATTATGTCCCCTAGTTTTAGTTTCCCCTATGCGTGGAAATATCCTCTCTGCATCCACCTTGTCGAGCCCCCTCATTATCTTGTATGTTTCAATAAGATCACCTCTCATTGTTCTGAACTCCAATGTGTATAGGCTCAACCTATCCTCATAAGTAAACCCCCTCATCTCCGGAATCAACCTAGTGAACTTTCTCTGAACAGCCTCCAATGCAGGTATATCCTTCCTTAAATACGGAGACCAAAACTGTACGCAGTACTCCAGGTGTGGCCTCACCAGTACCCTGTACAGTTGTAGCAGGACTTCTCTGCTTTTATACTCTATCCCCCTTGCAATAAAGGCCAACATTCCATTTGTCTTCCTGATTACTTACTGTACCTGCATACTCACTGTGTTTCATGCACAAGGACCCCCAGGTCCCTCTGTACTGCACTTGCAATTTTTCTCCATTTAAATTATAATTTGCTTTTCTACTTTTTCTGCCAAAGTGGATAACCTCACATTTTCCCACATTATACTCGATCTGCCAAATTTTTGCCCACTCACTTAGCCTGTCTATATCCCTTTGCAGATTTTTTGTGACCTAACAATTTGCTTTCCTACCCATCTTTGTATCATCAGCAAACTTGGCTACATTACCCGCTGTCCCTTCATCCAAGTCATTAATATAGATTGTAAATAGTTGAGGACCCAACACCGACCCCTGTGACACCCCACTAGTTACTGTTTGCCAACTGAAAATGACCTATTTATCCCAACTCTGTTTTCTGTTAATTAGCCAATCCTCTATCCATGCTAATATATTACCCCCAACCCCGTGAGCTTTTATCTTGTACAGTAACCTTTTATGCGGCACCTTATCGAATGCCTTCTGGAAATCCAAATACACCACATCCACTGGTCTTTATCCACCCTACTCGTTACATCCTCAAAGAACTCCAGCAAATTTGTCAAACATGATTTCCCTTTCATATTGGTTCATCAATATGGTGCCGGAGAATGGAATATTTCCCATAATTTTGGGTGCCCAGTGTCTGTCTCAAGATCCAGGTCAGGTTCAGTATGGTTAGGTATAGTGTATAGGTCCCTCTTCTACCCTAGCAATGTACTGCAACATTTCACCGATTCTAACCTTAGTAGAGCACCACCCCCCCACTGCAACAAAGTGACTTTATCCATTTCCTATGCCAGCATTTTGTCACCTCCACCAGGTTGGGGACAGTTTTGTGCTGTGGGCCCGTTTCTCTAGGAATTGAGTTGAGAATGCTCAAAAGCATCTTATGTAGGACCCGTGCAACCAACAGACAGCAACTTTTATTCTATTGGTCTGAACCCAGCTCCGAGGTGAAAAATCAGTTTTAAGCCACCTTTTATGAATTTCAACCCCTCGTGCTGTTAACTTATCCTAATGGTGTAACCTGTCTCATTCTTCCCCAATATCCAGGTGTTGACCGACTGCGTGATGCAACTTAGGCAGCTTGACACAGAGTCTGACAATGAAGATAATGGGTGGGATAAAGAAGTGGATGGTGAAGTGGCTAATGGTGAGCTTCCAGGTAAACCAGTGCACAAAATCTGATCACTGTGTTGACTCTATTCTAGCACAGCGATTTTACTCGTGTCCTACTATAGAAAGGGTGGTATGGATTTTACAAAATGCTCTGCAGCCACAGAATTTGAATATTGGAGGTTTAAACAAGCCAGTTAGTATATGGGAAGCTGGGCACTAAAATTGGCCTTAGTGCCCTTGGGCTGGCGAGGAGAGTAATTGGCCAGAATTCCCACAGTTCAACCGCCATCTGGCAAGGCCTGATGGCAAGTGCATGTGTATGGATGTTGAGGGATCACATGAATGGATTGTCCCATAATGTTGACCAGCCTGTCGACATTTGCTATTTGGGCACTGTATCAGAGAGCTATTGGTGCCCATGAAACTGTTATGATCAGTTAACCATTTTAAGATCATGTGCCGCAGTGTAGTGTTTGTGATACTTGACTAGCAGCCTTTGAGTTCAAGTCCTACTCTTCCAGATTGTGACATTGAATTCAATAAATCTGGAGTCCAGAAAAAATTACCAGCAAAGCTGCCGCATTGTCGCAAAAATCCAACTGGTTTACGAACGTCCTTTAGGGAAGGTAACCTACGGTCCTTATCGCGGTCTGGCCTATGAGACTCCAGTCCTACACTGTGGTTGACCCTTGACGCCATCTGAAGTGACCAGGCCAGTCACTATGAAGCACAGATAGGATTCACTACCTTCTCCATGTAACTTGGGTGGGTGATAAATGTGTTGCCTACGTACTGAGAACTTTTTTCTTAAAGCGAACTCTCCTCTCTTTCAACCTTCCAGAAACAATAACGTAAAATAACATCCAATTTCAAATGTTGATTCCCAGCATCGGGTGCAGTTCTATTTAGCATTTCCAAATAAATTCTCAATGCTGCCATTGTCATTGATGTGAAATCTGTGTTATTAAATATCTTGTGGGGCATGCACTTCCTGACAATCTTGCTTCATGTTATGATTTTTGGTCACACTTTTGCATCAGCATTTACCATTGAAATTGCTGTGTGAACTGTCATGAATTAGTGGCAGATGTTGTCCACTAGGTGACTCTGTGGAGCAAGTTAGTGCATAATCATCATCATCATAGGCAGTCCCTCAGAATCGAGGAAGACTTGCTTCCACTCCTGAAATTAGTTCTTTGGTGGCTGAACAGTCCAATACGAGAGCCACAGACCCTGTCACAGGTGGAACAGACATTCGTTGAGGGAAGGGATGGGTGGGACTGATTTGCTGTACGCTCCTTCCGCTGCCTGCACCTGACCTCTTCACGCTGTCGGCGTTGAGATTCGAAGAGCTCAACATCCTTCCGGATGCACTTTCTTCACCTAGGGTGGTCTTCGGCCAGGGACTCCCAGGTGTCAGTGGTGATGTCGCACTTTATCAGGGAGGCATTGAGGGTATCCTTTTAACGTTTCCGCTGCACACCTTTAGCTCGTTTGCTGTGAAGGAGCTCCGCATAGAGCATTTGCTTAGGGAGTCTTGTGTCTGGCATGCGAACTATGTGGCCTGCCCAGCGAAGCTGATTGAGTGTGGTCAGTACTTCAATGCTGGGGATGTTAGCCTGGACGAGGACACAGATGTTGGTGCGCATGTCCTCCCAGGGGATTTGCAGGATCTTGTGGAGTTAGTGCAAGTTAATGCAATCGTGCCTTGTATGAAGAAACCTTGCATTAATTAACTGACTAGAGGCAAAGTCACAGGCAATTTTCCAATATTTAATTTAACAGAAATTTCAGCAAATGTATAGCAGACTGTTGGCATCTGAAAAGGGAGCTGACAAATTAGCACTTTCCTAGAGACCCTTTGCCAGAACTAAGTGTCAGTTTGCCTCTGTCAGAATGTTGTGGGTTCAAGCCCCACTCCAGGGACTTGAGCCCATAATCTAGGCTGATATTGTCGTGCAGTACTGAGGGGGTGTTGCAGTGTCGGAGGTGCCGTCCCTCCGACAAGCCTTTAAACTAAGGCGATGTCTGAGTATTCTGACGGGTCAGATGAACATTTAAAAATCCAATGGCACAATGGGAAGAAGAGCAGAATTCTCCCAGTGCCTGGACTTTTATCTTGACCAATGTCAACCAAAAAACAGATGAAATAGTCATTGGTCTCATTGCTCTTTAGGGATCTTTCTGTGCACAAGATGGAGTTGCATTGCCCAGCTTATAACTGTCTGCACTTCAAAGTAATTCATTGCATGCAAGGTGCATTGAGAAGTTTGAGATGCATGATGAGTTATTGTATAAAGACATTAATTTGTTTTCAATATTTTAAGGCACCTCCAGTTTTTACAGCCTGAAATATGTTTTCTTTAGACAAAAGCAAAAGGACAAAAATGAAGATTCAGCAAATGATGGATGTTTCCAGGGTGAGTTGTAGGGAAACCCTGTGTGCATGGGGTTGTGTGAGGGTGCATGTTGTGTGTGGTGTGCATGTTTATTTAGAATGGCACTATATATTTGCTGGATGTGTAGGAGTGTCATTCTCGTTGATCTTCCTCCTCAAGGTAAAAACCACCTTGAAGATCATTGAAGAGGAAAAGGACCATTTCCAAGCCAAACTGACAGATGAAATAAAAGCTAGACATGAATTGGAAGGTAAGGTATTTTTGTTTTGTTTTTTGTGTAAATGTGTGTGAAAGTTTGACCTACAAATAATAATAGAAAAACCTGAAGCTGGATTTACGGAATATTTTCTCCCTCATCGGGGCTGCTAGTCTAGTTGTAATCTCTCTGCTGCCTCCCCCACTGAGATCGACTAATTCAACACAGAGTGGGGAATCAAACCTGGGATCTTTCTGTTCTGCAGAGAAAATATGTGCAGGAGTAGGCCATTCGGCCCTTCGAGCCTGCACCACCATTCAATAAGATCATGGCTGATGCAGCTTCAGTACCCCATTCCTGCTTTCTCTCCATACCCCTTGATCCCTTTAGCCGTAAGGGCCACATCTAACTCCCTTTTGAATATATCTAACGAACTGGCCTCAGCAACTTTCTGTGGTAGGGAAATTCACAGGTTCACAATTCTCTGAGTGAAGTTTCTCCTCATCGCGGTCCTAAATGACTTACCCCTTATCCTTAGACTGTAACCCCTGGATCTGGACTTCCCTAACATCGGGAACATTTTTCCTGCATCTAACCTGTCCAATCCTGTCAGAATTTTATATGTTTCTATGAGATCCCCACTCATTCTTATAAATTCCAGTGAATATAAGCCTAGTCGATCCAGTCTGTCTTCATATGTCAGTCCTGCCATCCCGGGAAATCAGTCTGGTGAACCTTCGCTGCCCTCCCTTAATAGCAAGAATGTCCTTCCTCAGATTAGGAGACCAAAACTGTACACACTATTCTTTTCCATTTTTGTCTTTGTTTTTGCTTTCCTTTTTCTTTCCCATTAGTTCCATAGATCAGAAGAGAGTTAGTTTCATACTAATGGAGGGAGAGCTTGCCAGTATGAGTGAAACTGCTACATAATTTATCAGGGCTATACATCCCTGGTTTTTAACCAGTGTTTTGGGAATTGAATTCCACATTCCATTACTATTTCTGTGAACGTTGTAAATCAGTGGAATTGTTTGTCCTTCTCGAATGATTATGGGTCGGTCACACCCCCATCAGTCTGAAACGACCAACCTGTAGTAGCAATTGGATAGAGACTGATCGTGCACTGTGATAGTGTGACTGTAATGTGTGATGTTGATTAAACACAATGGAATCAATAACTCTAATGCGAGCTATGCTTGTGCATCTCTCAGTTGCCAGTTACAAAACAGGCTAGCAGAAGTTTAGATATTGGCAGCCCATTCTACACAAGAGCATGTGAATAATGACGGACAGGAAAATACTTCTTGCTTCATCCAGCCTGTCTGATATAATTGTGGTGTCTTGCATATCACAATATGCACAGTGCAAACACTCCCACCCCACCATGTAATTTCCTAGGAGAGGAGAAAAAATGGATTTTAAAAACCCTTTTTAAAGGGTTTTTAAAATCTTCTCTCCAACCCCCTTAGACGATTGAAACTGGTCCAAGTTCCCGCTTTGGTCTTGTTGAGAACTGTGCATTCTGAAAAATGACCAGGATGATGGAAGAGAAAGACAAGAAAATACAAAATAACTTGTGAAAAAGAACACCACTTACTTGCATTTAAACTTCCTTGCACAGAGCAAATTAAGCAGCTCGAACACAACTTCGTAGCCACTGGGACAGAGAAGTCGAGGCTTGAGAACGAATATAAAACCATGCAACAGAAGCTGGAGATCCTGACTGAGCTCTATCACCAGAAGGAGATGGCCCTGCAGAAGTAAGTCTGCGATTCACTAACCGCACTTGGGATTATCATTAGAAGAATGAGGGTCAAGTTGGGAAATGTTTTCACATTTAAGTATTTGATGCTGTACCACAAGTGACTATTCTGGCAGAGAGTGTAACATTTAAATGGGAGCTGGATAAGTATTTAAAAAGGATGCAGGAAAATGAGATTAGATCTCCCCGGCTCCTCTTCAGTGTCATGGGATCTTTTATGCCCACCTGAGGGAGCAGACTGGGCCTCGGTTTAACATCTCATCCGAAAGTTGGCACCTCCGACTGTGCATCACTTCCTCAGTGTCAGCCTAGATTTTTGTGTTCAAGTGTCTGGAGTGGGGCTTGAATCCACAACCACCTGACTCGAAGGCGAGCGTGCTATCCACCGAGCCGCGGCTGACGCTGTTGAGTTAATGAGACTCTCTACATGCCCAGTGGTCTTGATCCATTGTCCACTGGACCCATATTTATGGATATTTAAACAAGGTTAGCAGGATCATGTATATGGTGAAAATTGGCGTGGTGGAACATTCATGATAGTCGAACTACTGTAAATTACAGGATTGGGGGGGGCAGCACCATTCTATGAGTTGATGTATGAGATGATGTTTGAGAGCCACATTATAGTCCCAGCGAGAATTTTCTAAAAATGTTCCATCTACTGAAGACATTAAACAGTTCCACAGCTTACCCAAATGGTCATTTTGGTATGTGCGCGCGCTGTCTGGTCATAAGCAGCAGAGCCGAAACCCTGTCCTGTCCCCACATAGGATCAGCAGCAAGAACCCATTCCCTCTCCATCTTGGGCAATAAGGCCAGTTGTAGCTGCTCTGGATGAGGATAGCTACCTCGGCACAGTCTAGAAAATGTACATGGTACCATTAGCCTCGGTATCACACCATAAAGCGTACTAACCTTTTGGGGGATTAAGGGAATCTTTTTTTTTGTTCTCTTCCCTATCTCCGTGGCTACAAGGCCAGTTGTAAGAACCTACTGCTCCCTTGAATGAGATCAGTCAACTGTATGGGCTAGTCCAAGTTGGGACTTTCTTAGTCTGTGTGGTGGAACACCGTATTGTCCCTCCACAAAGCACTGCCTGCCCCCCCCGCCCCCACAGTCATCAAGATCCACGACGTGGCCCTGGACAATGTGGACCACTTTCCTGGGGAGCCTATCAGCAAGGGCAGACATCGACGACGAGATTCAACACCGCCTCCAGTGCGCCAGCGCAGCCTTCGACTGCCTGAGGAAGAGAGAGTTCGAAGATCAGGCCCTTAAATCTGTCACCAAGTTCATGGTCTACAGGGCTGTAGTGATACCCGCCCTCCTGTATGGCTGAGATGTGGACCATATACGGTAGACACCACCAATCGCTGGAGAAATACCACCAACGATGTCTCCGCAAGATCCTGCAAATCTCAAGGGAGGGCAGATTCATCAACGTTAGTGTCCTCGATCAGGCCAACATCTCCAGCATCGAAGCACTAACCACACTCAACCAGCTCGGTTGGCCAGGCCACATTGTTAGAATGCCTGACATAAGACTCCCGAAGCAAGCGCTCTACTCGGAACTCCTAAATGGCAAGTGAGCCCAAGGTGAGTAGAGGAAACGTTTCAAGGACACCCTCAAAGCCTCCTTGATAAAATGCAACATCCCCACCGACTCCTGGGAGTACCTGGCCAAAGACCTCCCTAAGTGGAGGAAGAGCATCCGGGAGGGCGTTGAGCACCTTGAGTCCCGTTGCTGAGCATGCAGAAACCAAGCGGAAGGAGCGTGTGGCAAACCAGTCCCACCCATCCTTTCCTTCACCGACTGTCTGTCCCACCTGTGGTACTGTAATTCCCGTATTGGACTGTTAGTCACCTAAGAACTCGCTTTTAGAGTGGAAGCAAGTCTTCCTCGATTTCGAGGGCCTGCCTATGATGATGATGATGATTGTCCCTCCACCTGCTGAGCTACCTGGGGAGTTACTGCCCCTGTAGTTTCTGGTTTGAGCTGCTTCAGACTGAGAGCTGATTTCAGTTACTTGTTTTCTGTTTTTTTTTACCCGGATTCGATGAGTTGCTGCTAAGGCTACTGGTGATTTCTAAAAATGAAGTGTGTTAGAAACAGTCTAGGATCAGTGGGCTATTGCCCTCATTAGATCAGGATGCAACTTCAGTTTACTGGTTTACCTGTTTTATTTTTGCGTTCATAGGAAGCTGACCCAAGAAGAGTGTCAACGTCAAGAGAAGGAACAGAAACTATCTGTGGCTGATGAAAAAGCGCTCCAGGCTGTCGAGGAAGTGAAGATGTACAAGTGAGTAGGATTATGGCTTCTCATAATGTGCGTGCTTTATGAGAGAGCACTTTCATTTATATGATGCCTTACATGACTGTGGGATGTCCCAAAGGGCTTCACAGCCAATTAAGTAGTTGTAATGTGTGAAACACGGCAGCCAATTTATGCACAGCAAGCTCCCACTAACAGCAATGAAATAAATGACCAGATAATCTGTGTATGATGTTGATAGAGGGTTAAATATTGGCCAGGGCACTGAGGAGAACTCCCCAGCGTCTCTTCAAAATAGCACCGTGGGGTCTTTAGTGTCCGCCTGAGGGGGCAGATGGGGCCTCGGTTTACAGTCTTATTTGAAAGGCGGTACCTCCGACAGTGCAGCATTGAAGTGTCAGCCTAGGTTATGTGCTGAAGTGTCTGGAGTGGAACTTGAACCCACAACCTTCTGATTCGGGCAAAAGTACTCCCAGGGCTGACAACCGAGAATAATGACCCTCCTGATGGCTCAGTAGGTTTAGTCCAAGAAGGTGTTTTATATACTGTGTTTTTAATACTGATGGTGTGTACCCTCTATTTATTATAAGGTGTTGTTATATAATACTAGGTTTGCACATACTGATGGTATACCCTCTGTTTTGTATAAGGTGTGGTTTAATGCCAGGTTTAGTATACACTGATGGGTTGCCATCAGTTTATGCCTCAAGTCAACCATTTTGTACCATCCTCCCTGTAGGAAGCCCCACTGTTTTATTTGATGCCTTAGTTGGTGCATGGCTGAGTTTGGGATCTGAACACATGGAGGAGCCTGGTTATAAACCAGTGTCCACCATTCCATGGTGTGGTGCCTCGGGGTCAGGGTCACGATCAATAACTCAGCAAGTGAGGTTTTAAATTGTCAAGGGAGGATGAAGTGTATCTTAATATTTGACCTTTTCCTTGTTGACGTGTTTACTCCTGGGAACGTTTGTGCTTTCTTTTTAACTGCATAAAGCTTGGAGCTAAGTTTGTTGAAACCTAGTTCAATGGATAATTAAAATAAAAGTGCAAGTTCTAAAAGACTCAAAAGGGTCCATCTGCACTGTTTCATTTTGGTAATGTGTGCCAGTGGCAAAACACTTGCTTTGGGTGTTACATCAGCTCAAATCAAACAGATGTGTCACCTTGTGTAATGTGCCATTAGAAGCTGTCCAAATCTCAGTTATAATTTGATGGGCACGGTCGGAGGGGAATTACAAGGTTGACACAGATGAGGAAGGCCATTTGACTCATTCTACTATATCCATCCAGGTGCAACCACCTGCTCCCCTCATCTGGATTCACTTTTTTGTACACCCTTTACAATCTTGTATACCTCCTGAGCACTGCCCTGAGTCATCTGCTTTCAAGAACAAATAGCCCATGTTTCTCCAGCATTTCCTCACCGTCCTTTGGCACATGGGATCATTCCTGGCCGGCCTCCCAACTCCCACCCTCTAAACTTGAGGTCATCTAAAACTCTGCTGGCCATATCCTAACTCACTCCAGTCCCATTCACCCATCATCCATGCGTTTGCTGACCAACGTTGGCTCCCGGTTAAGCAACACCTTGATTTTAAAATTTTCATCCTTGTTTTCTTGCCCCTCCCAATCTCTATAACCTCCTCCAGCCCACAACCCTCGAAGATCTCTGCTTGCCTCCAATTCTGACCTCTTACTCATCTATGGTTTTAATCGCTCCAGCATTGGTGGCCGTGCCTTCAGCTGCCAAGGCCTAAACGCTGGAATTCGCTCCCTAAACCTCTGCACCTCGCTACCCCTTTCTTTCTTTGTTTGATGATGCTCTTGGGAAACACTGTGGGATGGTTTACTACATTAAAGGCGCTATATAAATACAAGTAGTTATCTCATGGCCTGTGTCCATGGTGTCTCTTGGTCTCATTGCTTCCCTCGTGTATATGTGACTTAAATTAGATACAATGCTCCAGATCCATTCAGTGAAGCCTTGTCCTACCAATATGATCCTTGGCTTTGCTTGACATCTAATTAAACTTTCAACCATTTTTTTAAAAACTGCTGCGCTGTCTGTACCTTCTCGATTTCGATACAGCCGGATTGCTGGGCATATTCAGGAGATTAGCTGCAAATCAGTTGAAAGTGTCAAAGTCCCAAAGCTTTCTCATATCTTCTCTGCATTTTCCCATCCATGGTCCTTGCTTAAATTGGAGGAATTCCTTTTGCTTTGCTAATGGTCTCTTTCTTTTTGACTAATTAGACAAAGAATTCAGGAAATGGAGGAAGAGCTACACAAGACGGAAAGGTCATTCAAAAATCAGGTAACGGGGCAGGGTGTCTAGTAATTCTGTAATACCCACTGATGGGGTTGAGTCTTTTTGAGATGTGTGTTTGGGGAATCAGAGACTGGTATTGTAAGGTAGATGCTGCTTTTTGTTTTCTAACCTAGAGTTGGTAGCTCCTAGTTGGTATTCCACAGGCACTGGCAGCCATCCAGTGCCTCGGCCAAATGTTTGTTCATGTGAGATGAGTGTGTGGCAGGCTATTTGATTATTGAATGTCTCACAGCTGAACTCAGTTTTTTCTTAACCTGACTTCCAAACCCACATACTTTCTAGCAGGCAGCTACTGTGTAGACAATCCAGAGCTTGTAACAAAAGAAAATCAAGTTGAATATAGAGTGCAAGAGAAAAGAGATTAGAATCCATGCCTTTGTCACCTCCAGACTCGACTGTTCCAATGCTCTTTTGGTCAGCCTCCTATCCTCCATCCTCTGTAAGCTACAATCCATCCAAAACTCTGCTGCCCCTATCCTATCCCACACCATTCCCCCTTTGCTAACCTACTGTCTCACATTTAAAATTCTCAACTTTGTCTTTAAATCCATCCATGGCTTTGTTCCTCCCTAACCTCCTTTAGTGCTACAACCTAACCCCACCAACCCCCAAACATTCTGCTCCTCTGATTCTGACTTCTTGCACCCTCTCCCATCACCCTGCCATTGGCGTCCATGCCATCAGTCGCCAAGGTTTCATACTCTGGAATTCCCTTCCGAAACCTTCTGCTTCTCCACCTCCCTCTCCTATAAGATCCATCTTAAAGGTCACTTCTTTGATCAAACTTTTGGTCACGCCTCCTGATAGCTTCTCTTTTGACTCGATGTCCATTTTTCCCCCTCCTTTATGCTTCAGTTAAGTGCCTCGGCACCTTTCTCCAACTTTAAAGGTGCTATAAAAAGGCAAGATATTGTTGAAGAAAATTTGGTAGATAACAAAGGAAAATAGTAAAAGATTTTATAAACACCTGTAGAGGAAAAATAGTTAAGGGAAGTGCCAATTATAGATGAAAAAGCAAATTTTATGGAGGATGAAGGGATAGTGAAAGTACCAAATGAGAACTTTGCCTTTGTTTTCACAGAAGAGTGGGATAATGGGAATGAAAGAGGAGGTGGAGCAATTAAATAGGATAAATATAGCTGCAGAAGTAGTCGAGAAAAAATCTGCTGGAACTCAACGGCACTGGACCCTGGTGGCATTCATCCTAGAATGTGGGGGAAGTCTGTGTGAAAATCGCAGAGGATCTGACCTCAATCTTTCAAATATCCTTGGTTTTGGAAGTTGCACCAGAGTGTTGCCAATATCTGTTCAAATCAGGGAGAAAGAAAATAAACCAGATAACTATAGACCAGTCATTCTAACATTGGTTGTGGTAGTGGTAGTTAAGCTTCTAGAGGCCATATGCTGCGATAAAATTAATGCAGACCTTGAAAGACCAGTTAATTAAGAGCAGCCAGCATGGATTTCTGAAAAGAAAAGTGGTATCTGACAAACTTTATTAAGTTTCCTGAGGAAATAAGCGAGTGAGTTGAGTCGGGAACAAATTTCCCAGAGTTTTTCCTAAAATTATCCACAGGTTTTCTGTCTTTGGTTTTGCCTCCCCTTGGGTTAGCATTACTCACAACTGAGGAGCGTGCTGCAGTGAGCTTTGTCGTGGCCCCATTTCATATATTTATATGGATCTAGTGTCCCCTATCCTACCCTAATGGTGCCTCTGCTGAATACATAGTGGAGACAGTTTACTGATCAACGTGCAATGGACACTCATCACTTGTATATTTTCCCCTCCTTTCTTTAATGTAGCTTTTTATAGTGAACCCCAAATGGATGCAGGATAGATTTACTTTTTACAGTTACTGTATTCTTCAAGCAAATGGTTTCTACATTTTATTTTCCAGATTGCTGCACATGAGAAGAAGGCTCATGAAAATTGGGTGAGTTTGATGTTTGAATTGTTGCCCCAGATCAGAACCATTGTCTAAAGATTGGAACTTTAGTTTTCAGTTAATATTCCTTTGCATGATTAACTGTAATAGCAGCCTGGTTGGAGAGATGTTCCTCTGCTTGGATAGCATTAAACTGCCGTCTGAGAACGCATTGTGTGTTACAATGGCCTGTGTTACCAGAATGTGTCCTTTACTGAATTTCACCCCAGCCCCCAATTTTGTTTCCTCCTTTACTGAAGCCAACAACTTGTGCTTTATTTCCCATTGAAGTTTTATAGCACAGCCCACCGCCCTGCATTCTCTGCCACACAAGGCCTTGTATGTTCTGCTTTACATATTTATTCACTTTTCCCTTAAAATATGCAGTGGTCTTGGCATCGAGTACTTGTGGCAAAGAATTTAATGCTCCAGCAACTGTTTGTGGAAATAAATTCCTCCTACCCTTCTCACTTATAAAACATTTAAGTTGCTGATTCCTCATTGTTGAATCTCAACCAGAGGAAATAGTCTTTTCTTATTCACTTTATCAAAACTCTGCATTGTAAAAACTTCCATTAAATCTCCTCGGCCGCCTTTGCGCCAATGAAAATAGTTCCGGTATCCCAAGTCCCCTACTCAAGGCGATCGTTTTTTATTCGAGGCATCATCCTGGTGAATTTGCACTGGATGCTTGCTCTAGCTTTAATGTCTCTTTTTCTATAATGGGGTACCCAAAACTGTACATATTACTAGCCTACTCATTGACTTGAACAAATTTACATTACATCTTTACTCTTGTACTCTATGTTCATGTTTATAATAGCCAATGGTGATTTGCATTTCTAATGGCTTTATCTACTTTGTATTCTGACTTTCACAGGGAATTATTTATTTCTTTATAACTTTTTTTAATATGCTTATAAAAGGCTTGCCCTTTCTTACATTATCTGCTAGCCTTTGCATATTGCCTTTCAGTTCATCTCATCTTCCTTTGCATCTTCCCACTACACTTCCTATATTTCTCATTATTTTCTTTATTATTGTTCGCCCTAGTTTTATAATTTGTTCATCTGCCACTCAAACTTGACTCTTTTTTTGAATGTTGACCTTTTTTCCCTAGTTTTCTCATTTACCTTTTTTGATTTCCCTCGTGTAGTGCTTTAATCCCTCTTTCTTTACAGATTCTCTGCTGGTAATATTTCGTCACTATTTCATCCAAGCCGCCTGCCTCTCTTTCCAACAGTTGAATCAATTTTGCTTTCTCCCTCTAGTCTCAGACCGAGACTTTAAGAACATAAGAAATAGAAACAGGAGTAGGCCATACAGCCCCTCGAGCCTGCTCCGCCATTCATAGAAACATAGAAAATAGGTGCAGGAGTAGGCCGTTTGAGCCTGCACCACCATTCAATAAGATCATGGCTAATCATTCCCTCAGTGCCCCTTTCCTGCTTTTTCTCCATACTCCTTGATCCCTTTAGCCGTAAGGGCCATATCTAACTCCCTCTTGAATATATCCAGTGAACTGGCATCAACTATCTGCGGCAGGGAATTCCACAGGTTAACAACTCTCTGAGTGAAGAAGTATCTCTTCATCTCAGTCCTAAATGGCCTACCCCTTATCCTTAGACTGTGACCCCTGGTTCTGGACTTCCCCATCATTGGGAACATTCTTCCCGCATCTAACCTGTCCAGTCCCGTCAGAATCTAATAAGTTTCTATGAGATCCCCTCTCAGCCTTCTAAACTCCAGTGTATAAAGGCCCAGTTGATCTAGTCTCTCCTCATATGTCAGTCCCGCCATCCCTGGAATCAGTCTGGTGAACCTTCGCTGCACTCCCTCAATAGCAAGAACGTCTTTCCTCAGATTAGGAGACCAAAACTGAACACAATATTCCAGGTGAGGCCTCACCAAGGCCCTGTACAACTGCAGTAAGACCTCCCTGCTCCTATACTCAAATCCCCCAGCTATGAAGGCCCCCCCCCCCTTGTCCTCTTCCCCCCCCCCCCCTTGTCCTTTTCCCCCCCCCTTGTCCTCTTTCCCCCCCCCCTTGTCCTCTTTCCCCCCCCCCCTTGTCCTCTTCCCCCCCCCCCCTTGTCCTCTTTCCCCCCCCCCCTTGTCCTCTTCCCCCCCCCCTTGTCCTCTTCCCCCCCCCCCTTGTCCTCTTCCCCCCCCCTTGTCCTCTTCCCCCCCCCCCTTGTCCTCTTCCCCCCCCCCTTGTCCTCTTCCCCCCCCCCTTGTCCTCTTCCCCCCCCCCCTTGTCCTCTTCCCCCCCCCCCCTTGTCCTCTTCCCCCCCCCCCTTGTCCTCTTTCCCCCCCCCTTGTCCTCTTTCCCCCCCCCTTGTCCTCTTTCCCCCCCCCCTTGTCCTCTTTCCCCCCCCCCTTGTCCTCTTTCCCCCCCCCCCCCTTGTCCTCTTTCCCCCCCCCCCTTGTCCTCTTTCCCCCCCCCCCTTGTCCTCTTTCCCCCCCCCCTTGTCCTCTTTTCCCCCCCCCCTTGTCCTCTCCCCCCCTTGTCCTCTCCCCCCCCTTGTCCTCTTTCCCCCCCCCCCTTGTCCTCTTTCCCCCCCCCCCTTGTCCTCTTTCTCCCCCCCCCCCCTTGTCCTCTTTCCCCCCCCCCTTGTCCTCTTTCCCCCCCCCTTGTCCTCTTTCCCCCCCCCCCTTGTCCTCTTTCCCCCCCCCCTTGTCCTCTTTCCCCCCCCCCTTGTCCTCTTTCCCCCCCCCCCTTGTCCTCTTTTCCCCCCCCCCTTGTCCTCTTTCCCCCCCCCCTTGTCCTCTTTCCCCCCCCCTTGTCCTCTTTCCCCCCCCCCTTGTCCTCTTTCCCCCCCCCCTTGTCCTCTTTCCCCCCCCCTTGTCCTCTTTCCCCCCCCCTTGTCCTCTTTCCCCCCCCCTTGTCCTCTTTCCCCCCCCCTTGTCCTCTTCCCCCCCCCCTTGTCCTCTTTCCCCCCCCCCCCCTTGTCCTCTTCCCCCCCCCCCTTGTCCTCTTCCCCCCCCCCCTTGTCCTCTTCCCCCCCCCCCTTGTCTCTTCCCCCCCCCCCCCTTGTCCTCTTCCCCCCCCCTTGTCCTCTTCCCCCCCCCCCTTGTCCTCTTCCCCCCCCCCCCCCCTGTCCTCTTCCCCCCCCCCCTTGTCCTCTTCCCCCCCCCCTTGTCCTCTTTCCCCCCCCCCCTTGTCCTCTTCCCCCCCCCCCTTGTCCTCTTCCCCCCCCCCTTGTCCTCTTTCCCCCCCCCCCTTGTCCTCTTCCCCCCCCCCTTGTCCTCTTTCCCCCCCCCCTTGTCCTCTTTCCCCCCCCCCTTGTCCTCTTTCCCCCCCCCTTGTCCTCTTTCTCCCCCCCCCCCTTGTCCTCTTTCCCCCCCCCCCCTTGTCCTCTTTCCCCCCCCCCTTGTCCTCTTTCCCCCCCCCCTTGTCCTCTTTCCCCCCCCCCTTGTCCTCTTTCCCCCCCCCCTTGTCCTCTTTCCCCCCCCCCCTTGTCCTCTTTCCCCCCCCCCTTGTCCTCTTCCCCCCCCCCTTGTCCTCTTTCTCCCCCCCCCCCTTGTCCTCTTTCCCCCCCCCCCTTGTCCTCTTTCCCCCCCCCCCCCTTGTCCTCTTTCCCCCCCCCCCCTTGTCCTCTTTCCCCCCCCCCCTTGTCCTCTTTCCCCCCCCCCTTGTCCTCTTTCCCCCCCCCCTTGTCCTCTTTCCCCCCCTCCCCCCCCCTTGTCCTCTTCCCCCCCTCCCCCCCCCTTGTCCTCTTCCCCCCCTCCCCCCCCACTTGTCCTCTTCCCCCCCCTCCCCCCCCACTTGTCCTCTTCCCCCCCTCCCCCCCCCACTTGTCCTCTTTCCCCCCCTCCCCCCTTGTCCTCTGCTCCCCCCCCCCTTGTCCTCTGCTCCCCCCCCCCCTTGTCCTCTGCTCCCCCCCCCCCTTGTCCTCTGCTCCCCTCCCCCCCTTGTCCTCTTTCCCCCTCCCCCCCCTTGTCCTCTTTCTCCTCCCCCCTTGTCCTCTTTCCCCTCCCCCCCCTTGTCCTCTTTCCCCCTCCCCCCCCTTGTCCTCTTTCTCCTCCCCCCCTTGTCCTCCTCCCCCCCCCCCCTGTCCTCCTCCTCCTCCTCCTCCTCCTCCTCCTCCTCCTCCTCCTCCTCCTCCTCCTCCCCCCCTGTCCTCCTCCTCCTCCTCCTCCTCCCCCCCCCATGTCCTCCTCCTCCTCCTCCTCCTCCTCCTCCTCCTCCTCCTCCTCCCCCCCCCCCCTCTCCTCCTCCTCCTCCTCCTCCTCCTCCTCCTCCTCCTCCTCCTCCTCCTCCTCCTCCTCCTCCTGTCCTCCTCCTCCCTCCCCCCCCCCCGTCCTCCTCCTCCTTCCCCCCTGTCCTCTTCCTCCTCCTCCTCCCCCCCCCCCCCTTGTCCTCCTCCTCCCCTCCCCCCCTCCCCCCCCCCCTTGTCCTCCTCCTCCCCCCTCCCCCCCCCCCCGTCCTCCTCCTCCCCCTCCCCTCCCCCCCCCCCCCCTTGTCCTCCTCCTCCTCCCCCCCCCCCCGTACTCATTCCTCCCTCCCTCTCTCCTTTCCTCATCCCTCCCCTCCCTGGACTTCCCCAACATGAGGAGAGACTGGATTGACTGGGCCTGTATTCACTGGAGTTTAGAAGGATGAGAGGGGATCTCATAGAAACATATAAAATTCTGACGGGACTGAATAGGTTAGATGCAGGAAGAATGTTCCCGATGTTGGGGAAGTCCAGAGCCAGGGGACATAGTCTTAGGATAAGATAAGGGGTAAGCTATTTAGGACTGAGATGAGGAGGAACTTCTTCACTCAGAGTTGTTAACCTATGGAATTCCCTACCGCAGAGAGTTGTTGATGCCAGTTCATTGGATATATTGAAGAGGGAGTTAGATATGGCCCTTGCGGCTAAAGGGATCAAGGGGTATGGAGAGAAAGCAGGAATGGGGTACTGAAGGAATGATCAGCCATGATCTTATTGAATGGTGGTGCAGGCTCGAAGGGCTGGATGGCCTGCTCTTGCACCTATTTTCTATGTTTCACTTAGCCTGTCTGTCCTTTTGCAGATTTTTTGTGTCCTCACACATTGCTTTTCCCTCCCATCTTTGTATCGTTGGCAAACTTGGCTACGTTACACTCAATCCCTTCTTCCAAGTCGTTAATATAGATTGTAAATTGGGGCCCCAGCACTGATCCCTGCGGCACCCCACTAGTTACTGGTTGCCAACCAGAGAATGAACCATTTATCCCGACACTTTGTTCTCTGTTAATTAGCCAATCCTCTCTCCATGCTAATATATTGCCCCCAATCCCGTGAACTTTTATCTTGTATAGTAACCTTTTATGTGGCACCTTGTCAAATGCCTTCTGGAAGTCCAAATACACCACATCCACTGGTTCCCCTTTATCCACTCTGTTCGTTACATCCTCAAAGAATTCCAGCAAATTTGTCAAACATGACTTCCCCTTCATAAATCCATGCTGTCTCTGCCTGACCAAATTTTGATTTTCCAAATGTCCTGCTACTGCTTCTTTAATAATGGACTCCAACATTTGCAAAACTACAGCTGTTAGGCTAACTGGTCTATAGTTTCCTGCTTTTTGTCTGCCTCCTTTTTTAAGTAGGGGCGTTATATTTGCAGTTTTCCAATCTACTGGGAGCTCTCCAGAATCCAGGGAATTTTGGTAAATTACAGCCAATGCATCCACAATCCCTGCCCCTGTGATTAAATCCTTCCACTTGTTTTATTTAACCTGTCTGCATGGATGCTGGTTCCATTTCCTTCCAGGTTATTGCCTTCCCTTGTGGCAGACCTCACTTCAGTGCCCCACGAATGTGAATCCTCCCTTCCTGCAGCCATGCATTGACCCACCTAATCTTCCTCTCCTTAACCTCCGCCTAGGTCATTGGTTCCATTGTGGACCATGACTTCTGGCTGCTCTCGTTTCCTGCTACCAAACAGAAAACACAGGGTAAGAGTTATGGAACATTTCTCCGTGGCAGAGAGTAGGAAGTGATGTCTCGCTGGGACCTGTTGTTCACCATATACATCAATGGTTTGGACTCAAGAATTAGAGTTATGGTGTTAACCGCCCAACTTGGTATCATCTGAAAATGTTATGTGGAGTGGAGGACGGCACCAAAATACAGACACAAGACATAAACAGCAGGCCACTTATTTCTCGGAAGATAAGAAACTAAATAGTGTAGAGGAGCAGGGAGATCTGGGAATATAGATACATAAATTGCTAAAAATAGCAACACAAGTTGATAAGGCCATAATAAGTACGAACAAAGTACTGAGGTTTCCAGGGGAATAGGATACAAAAACAGGGAGGTAATGTTAAATAATATAGAACCTTGCAATACTGTGTGACTTTCTAGTCTCATTCTTGCTCAGGACCACTGTCATTGTCCACCTCAGACTTGCCCAACACTATTGGTTAATTCAGTAATTCATGGGTTCCCTGTCCCCCTCTGCTGTCCCTGTGGATGGTCACACATTACCCCTCTTTCTAAGTTGTCTCAGGATTCTGAGATGCCTAACATACTGTGTGGTCCAGAAACCCTATCTACTCTCATGCAGAGATTGACCAGTTGCTCATCGAGCCCGGAGACTCAACTTTGTGACACTCGGTTCAAATGTGCTGCTGCTGGATACACGAGGACCCACATATCGCGCTCCATGCACATCATGGAGTTCCCTGCATTGCCATCCGTTTGTGACTAACTTAAAATTTAAGTTAAAGCTGAGCCTTGTACTAGCATTATACACTCAGTAATCAAACTCCACTTACTACACTTTGAGTATTACAGAAAGAAAATCTCTCTCAGCACTCACCCTATAGCTTCCAACCAAATCTTCCTTCAGTGCTGATTTCTGAATTGGGGAAAAACTACCTCCCTTAAATCTCTCATTTTGTCTTGTATCAAACATAAAAAAGCAGATGGGAGGGAGGGCTTTAGCAGAGAAAAGAAAAGGTCATTTACCCGCCTTTGCCTTCCATTTTAGGTCTTACACACAGTATTCAAAGTGTTGTTGAACTTTGCAGACACTGCAGGGGACTGCAGATATAATTCAGTTCTCATTTTAAAGTCATGTATAGTGCTTCAATTTTATATTCTATTTATAATTAAATAGAAAAAGCTATTGTAATTTAGGAATTAGAATTGATTGGTGCATAGAAAGTTGTCTGCGTTACAGTTTGAGGAGCTGGGTGAGACAAAATGGATTTGCTACAGTGCCTTCATGAGCAGGAGGCTGTAATTACTGCATTACACGTTTACATAGGCAATGTCAGTTATAATGTGGATCTAGGTATTTATAATGGAAAAAAGTGACTGGGTGCATGTAAAATTTTTTAATCTATATATAATTTAGTCAAAATTAAAAAAAGTTAAAATTTCTGTTTTTCCAGTTAAGTGCACGTTCAGCTGAAAGATCACTTACTGAAGAAAAGAGAGAGACTGCAAATATGAGGCAAAAGTAGGTGACATTGTTTACAATTGTGTGTCCAACACTTCATTTTAAACATCAGCATGCATTTATGCAGGGTAGGTCAGGTCTGACTAATCTAGCTGATTTTTTTTGAGGAGGTCACTAGCTTGGCAGTGTTTATGGATGCTGCCGACATGGAATTCTAATTGGTTGGGAGGCAGGAGACAGAGAGTAGGGATAATAGCAATGTATGATTGGTGGGATGTGACCAGAAGTGTGCCCCAGGGATCTGCCTCTTCTTTGACCATATTTATTAATTACATCAATAAAGCAATAGAGAGTTGTGTATCCAAGTTTGCACATGGCACTCAGGAGGCACATTAAGTTTTGTAGATGGGACCGGGAAGTTACAAAGGGACATAGACAGACTGAGTGGGCAAAACTATGGCGGATGGAGTTCAGTGTGGGAAAGTGAGAGGTCACCCATTTCGGATCGGAGAAAGACAAATCGGAATCGGACGAGCAAAGCGATTTGGGTGTCCATGTATACAAATCAAAAAGGCGAATTTATCTCGAGGATTGGAATTCAAAAGTGAGCAAGTGATGCTACAGTTGTTCAGAGTCTTGGTCAGACTCCATCTGGAGTACTGAGTTCAGTTCTGGGCATCACAATTCAGGAAAGGTCTATTGGATATGAAGGGGATAGCGCAAATTTATCAGTGATACTGGGGCTTAAGGGGTTAAATTACGAGAACAGGGTGTATAAACCTGGCTTGTAATCCTTTGAGGGGTGATTTAATCGAGCTATTTAAAATGAATAAGGGATTCGACAGAGTAAATGCAGAGGAGCTATTTCCTCTGTTGTGGGAATCCCAGAACAAGGGGGCACAATCTTAACATTACAGCTAGACTATTCAGGCGTGAAATCAAGATGCAGGATGGGTAGTGGAAATCTGGAAGTGGCTCCCCCAAAAGGCTGTGGACGCTGGGATCGATAGATTTCTGTTGGCTAAGGGCATCAGGGGATATGCATCAAAGATGGGTAAATGGAATTGCGATACAGATCAGCTACTGTCTAACTGAATGGTAGAACAGGCTCAAGGGGCTGAATGGGCCTACTCTTGTTCCTATGTTCCTAAACTCCACTATTTAGATGGAATAGAATTAAATGTTTGAATTTTTCCATTTCAGGATGATTGATTTGAACCAGAAACTCTCCCAGGTCCAAAGACCTTCGATAATTAAGCCAACGCCAGGTAGGCCCGACAGGCAGGGTCCCCCAGGAGCACCCCCACCCCTTGGACAGGCGCGCAGAGGTAAGGAGTCTCACATTCACTCTTATACATTCCTGGAAATCTGAGATTACTTCACATTTGACCAGCTCCTCATTTTGTTCTCTGGGATTCTCTGTTTGAGACACTTGGTAAATGGTATTGCTGCTAACTTACCTGAAATGTGTGGTTTAATGCATTTCTCATGCTGCCAAGTCATTTTATGAAAAAATGTAAAGAAAAAATTCTCCAGGTCCCAAACCATTTCAAGCAGAATTCAGAGAAATGTCTAACAACTAAAACTGGGGCCAAGGGATTGGTGGAAGATGGGGGAGCGGGGAGAGAGGAGGAGGATTGGGGGGGGGGGGGGGTGGAGGAGAGGAGAAGGAGGAGGAGAAGGAGGATTGGGAGGGGAAGAGAGGAGGAGGATTGGGAGGGGGGGGGGGAAAGAGAGGACGTGGATTTGGGGGGGGGGGAAAGGAGGAGGATTATTGGG